>NC_090879.1:28279507-28317007 GCF_036669935.1 Montipora foliosa
ACAAATGTTGTATTATTTGTGTCCCAGCAAACGGAGCTCGCCCAGAGCAATGCCTTGCCAACAATATCAGTCAGACTGTATGAGGCATGAAGCGTAAATGACTATTTAATTGTCGCTATTCTTTTCTCGTGACAGTTCACTGTCCCGCCATAGCTTATCGATACCACTCATGCATTTGGTAGCAAAATCTTTCTTTCCGCTCTCTTTAACTATCTTAAGTCCTCTGTTGTGATGTATTACCATCCACTTAGGGACAATTTTTTGGCGGGGATCAGGATCTCTTACATTTAAGCCGAAAAACACAAACTAGAGGATATGCGTTATTCACAACCAAGGCATCCACAAATACCTGACTATAACATGAATAAGTTTAGTCCATATCATGCATGCATCAACAATGTATTTGGAATGTTCAGATATTCAGTTTGTAGAAGCGATTTTAGGGATTTTTTTAGGGGAAGGGGCGTTTGCAGTCTCTAATAGACCTCAATGCCCCCGCACCTTCCCCGTCAAAAAGTCTTCGAACATAGTAAAGGAAAGGAAAGGAACTTTATTTAAGTGTCGAGTCGTTCTAGCGCCGAAGCACTAATTGGGGACACTGTAAATTGAAATTAACAATTAACACAAATCAAGTCAAATTTTGGTTTTTGCGGAGAGGGGAAACCGGAGTACCCGGAGAAAACCTCTCGGTGCAGAGTAGAGAACCAACAAACTCAACCCACATATGACGCCGAGTCAGGGAATCGAACCCGGGCCACATTGGTGGGGCGGAGGCGAGTGCTCTCACCACTGCGCCATCCCTGCACCCCCGAGAGTATTACTAGAGTATTATGTCCTTACCCAACCGCAATGCAATTCCTTTCTAAGTGTGATGGACTTATGATGTTTCACGGTTTGTAATTTTAAAGCTCCAATAGCTGATGAATAAATTCTCTAACTTGCTCAATGAACCGCTGATCCTTGGCGTGCATTTATAAATTATTGTGAACACCCAGTCAACTATGATCAAATAAATGAATGGGACATTTTATGACGAGTCCTCTCCCTTAAGTTTTTCTTTTCTAAAGTTGTCATTGTGCTGGGTTTTTAGTGATAAGTAACGTTTAGACCTCTCTGATTAACTGAAACGCGTTTTGCCATATAGCAATTGGTAAGTCAAATGCAAAACAAGGTGGCATGAATGCGTAAAGATTCAAGAAGCAACTGATTTTTCAGAAGGAATATTTAAAGCTCTTGTTCTTTCCAAAGCGTTAGTTCACTATTGTGCCAGCATTCAAGTTCACTCGGTTTTCATTGGCAACGCAATGCTCAATTTTTCAACTGCCAAACTCGACATGAGTTATTTGATTTTATTTGTTTGATGATCAAGCAAGTAAAGCAGGACTGTTTTGCTCAGTGGATGACTTATTAAAAAAAGTAGGGTGTGATTCGGAGTTATTGGTAAGCTGCAGTCATCATGATTCAAATATGTAGATATTGGCCTGTTGTAATTGCATCCCGCAAAAGGGAATTTCCCCTCTTTCACTATTCAGTGCTCTGTGGTTGCATTAATACGCCCGTTTCTACAGTCAACCTTACTCATCCATTGAAAGTGCCCTTGACTAAACAGTTCCTGTTTCATATCTCCTGTTCGGATTATCCTTTAGTAAAAGGCTGAATGTGTTAGCGCAAAATGATTGACTTTGCACCCACTCATGGATTAAATCTTGACGCTGTTAAAACCAAAGCCAATAGACTCTTTCACGGTTTTTGGCGCCATCTTGGTTGGGGGGCAAACACAGCTAAATTTACAGTAAAAGTATGGGATTTTTGCCGACTTTGAACCGCTGTAGCACCGCTGAAAAAAGACACATCTCCACAGTGATAGTGTGTGTTAAAAGACATTTATACTGAGATTGCTTTCATGAAATATAAAGAACAGATTCAGGCTACAACGATCATAAACGAATTTTTAAGATTCCATACAAACCCTTCTAAAATCATCACGGAAAATTGCCGCGAAATTAGAAGCAACATAAGAAGATTTATTATTCGACTTTACGGACGTCTTACTCTGACTCCTTAATGCCTTTATTTTATGTTGAATGAATGAAATCAATAAAACTATTTAAAGTAGTGGCAAAAGTTGGAAATCTGTCTCTTTTGAGCGGCGCTACAGCGGTTCAAAGTCGGCAAAAATCCCATACATTTACTGTAAATTTAGCCGTGCACGTGTTTGCCCCCCAGCCAAGATGGCGGTCAAAAACCGTGGAAGGGTCTATTCCGTTATTTATAGAAACTAAAGCGGAAGGCAGGTTTATTTATGTTGCTTAAAATAATCTTCGCTTCCCTCAAATAACCTAATTGCAAATTCGTCCATGTTAGATTTTACAGGAAGTTAAAACTTCCAGTCAAGTCTTTAAAATGCTTGGTGCTTATAGAAACATCTCACCACCTCTTAAAATGAGGCTTCAGAAATAAGAAAAAAAAAACAATGTGGATGGTGTCGAAAGGCACAGTTCGGCTGTAACCCGGCTTCCGGCACCCATGCATGTTTTAACCCCTTTTCTTGGATACGGTAATACTGCAGGTCATCCCTTACACGATCTTGAAAGCGAAGGTTGGCTCAACCTCAACAATGCGACCACCTCTCATGGTCTAAACCTATAGATGAAAGTAGTACGAGAATATTTACAACTACAGGCGCCCTTAAACGTATAAGACCATTCATCTCAGAAAAAGGCACTGCTCTCGAAATCTATCAAGCGCTCATCTTACCCCACTTTGATTATTGTAGCTCCGTTTGGGGCAATTGCAACTGAACTTTAAGTGATAAACTTTAAAACCTTCAAAATAGAGCTGCCAGGGCGATTGCCAGGTCCAATTACGACACAAAGTGCTAGTTTCCTTTTAAATATGGTTAATTGGGATAATCTAATATTACACGCCGGAAGAAGACTAAAGCCATATTGATGTTTAAAATGATCAAAGGTCTCTCCCCAGCGTACCTCCCAGAATTTATTTTATACCCGCATTACACAGTATAACTTTAGAGACTCTGAGGCTAAACTCGAGATGTCTATGCCACGCACAAATTATTGGAAGCGTGCTTTTTGTTATAGCGGGGCACTGTTACGGATACGTTTGCTCGTCGAAGTACGGAAATGAGATTCCCTAGGATATTTCAAAGGGGAAATTGACCAACCTTATAGCAGCTGTCGGTCGGGCTCCCACATGGCACTCTTGTAAAACAGTCAAGTTGTAATGAAACTTCTCACTGTAATATATACTGAAGACTTTACCGTGTATAAATAATGTAATATGTATGTGTATAGGAAATCTTATGAACGCGAATGCATTTCGTGACTTATGGACACGAATGAAAGTTGAAAGTTCCCCTGGCGAGTGCAACTTAAGGACTTTCCGATCACGAGGGACCATCAAACACAAAATGCAGGAGCAAGTTCATACAAATTTTTATTTATCACATACTCGACAAAATCTTTCCATCGCTTTGTTGCCATAGCAACTTCCGAGTTGCACTCTGAAACCTCTTTTGCCCTTTAACCTTTTTATGCATTCGTCATTAACAAAAAAGAAACCCAATATTCTGTTGAGTAAATAATGAGTATGTACTCGGGGGATCACCTTTTTGGGCCGCTGGGCTTCTGGCAATCGGCATACAAAGGTTAAAAAATTATGTAAAATAATAAGAGATTTTATGACCATTCGAAAACTCGATTAAAGAGAGTTTTTGTTACAGTTATGTGCTTAGTTACCTGGCCTTTAAATGAAAGTGAGGTTGGAGTTGACCTTGTCATGATACAGACCTCCTTGCTTTTCTTATGTTTATGATGTTTTCTTGCCAATAAGTTGGAATTTGAATAAGAACAGCAGTGCGGTTTCTATCAAAACAAGGTCAACTTTGTGGGGACATAGTTAATCTAGAGACTGGTTATGAAACTCTGGGAATTTCAAAAGCAGGAACAATACAGTCGCAATTAGATGTTGAACCGACCGTGACCCTGCACAATCTTTTGTTTTTGGTTCGCAAGTTAATTTCGAATAAATTAGTCGAAGCTTTTGATTGGTTATCCTGCCGAAAAAAGCTTGTTTTTGTCGGGTTCAAGGCCAAAAAAGCGAACAAAAACATGAAACAAAGAAACTTGTCGAGTTTCATAACCAGCCTACATCCATTAACTATGGTGGGGAGAATAAGCGAGGATAAATTGGCAAGGGTGAAAATTTACGGAGTTAAAAATCCCCATGCAAGAATTCTACAGTGGTTTGAAAACTCAAAAAAATAGGACTGAGTGGTAAGATACGTAATGAACAGCAATGGATAATTTTCAGTACCGTCGATTTCAACGTTTCGAGAGAATGACTTGGTAACAGTGAATACATGATATTGAATAACCTTTTATTACTTTAAAGAGCAGATTAAACATCAAGCGTCTTTACTTTTCTTTCCTTCCAGCTTCATCCTTGATTTGACATTGGATCATCTCATCGAAAAAGCTTTCATTGTCATTTAGTTATTGAAGAATGGTAGATGGTAAGTTAGAAACTGTAGAGCAGCAAATGCTAGAGCTTGCCATTGCGATAAGTGTAGAAGACAGATATCGTGAAGGATGGGCTCATTTTCTTCTCGGCACTGCTTACCTCAACCTACCTGATTATCAACAGGCCATAAAAAATTATGCACAAGCTTTACATATTTTCATAGAAATAGGCTGCAGGGCTGGCAAGAAATCAACCTATGGAAATCTGGGAATTGCCTATCATAGTCTAGGTAATTTTAAACAAGCCATTGAGTACTACGAAAAAAATCTTAGTATTGCTAAAGAAGTAGGTAATAGGGCTGGGGAGGGATCAACCTATGGAAATCTGGGAAATGCCTATCTTAGTCTAGGTAATTTTAAACAAGCCATTCAGTACTATGAAAAAGATCTTAGTATTGCAAAAGAAGTAGGGGATAGGGCTGGGGAGGGATCAACCTATGGAAATCTGGGAAATGCCTATCTTAGTCTAGGTAATTTTAAGCAAGCCATTGAGTACTACGAAAAACATCTTAGTATTGCTAAAGAAGTAGGGGATAGGGCTGGGGAGGGATCAGCCTATGGAAATCTGGGAAATGCCTATCTTAGTCTAGGTAATTTTAAACAAGCCATTGAGTACTACGAAAAACATCTTAGTATTGCTAAAGAAGTAGGGGATAGGGCTGGGGAGGGATCAGCCTATGGAAATCTGGGAAATGCCTTTCTTAGTCTAGGTAATTTTAAACAAGCCATTCAGTACTATGAAAAAGATCTTAGTATTGCAAAAGAAGTAGGGGATAGGGCTGGGGAGGGATCAACCTATGGAAATCTGGGAAATGCCTATCGCAATCTAGGTAATTTTAAACAAGCCATTGAGTACTACGAAAAACATCTTAGTATTGCTAAAGAAGTAGGGGATAGGGCTGTGGAGGGATCAGCCTATGGAAATCTGGGAAATGCCTATCTTAGTCTAGGTAATTTTAAACAAGCCATTCAGTACTATGAAAAAGATCTTAGTATTGCAAAAGAAGTAGGGAATAGGGCTGGGGAGGGATCAACCTATGGAAATCTGGGAAATGCCTATCTTAGTCTAGGTAATTTTAAACAAGCCATTCAGTACTATGAAAAACATCTTAGTATTGCAAAAGAAGTAGGGGATAGGGCTGGGGAGGGATCAACCTATGGAAATCTGGGAAATGCCTATCGTAGTCTAGGTAATTTTAAACAAGCCATTCAGTACTATGAAAAACATCTTAGTATTGCAAAAGAAGTAGGGGATAGGGCTGGGGAGGGATCAACCTATGGAAATCTGGGAAATGCCTATCTTAGTCTAGGTAATTTTAAACAAGCCATTCAGTACTATGAAAAAGATCTTAGTATTGCAAAAGAAGTAGGGGATAGGGCTGGGGAGGGATCAACCTATGGAAATCTGGGAAATGCCTATCTTAGTCTAGGTAATTTTAAGCAAGCCATTGAGTACTACGAAAAACATCTTAGTATTGCTAAAGAAGTAGGGGATAGGGCTGGGGAGGGATCAGCCTATGGAAATCTGGGAAATGCCTATCTTAGTCTAGGTAATTTTAAACAAGCCATTCAGTACTATGAAAAAGATCTTAGTATTGCAAAAGAAGTAGGGGATAGGGCTGAGGAGGGATCAACCTATGGAAATCTGGGAAATGCCTTTCTTAGTCTAGGTAATTTTAAGCAAGCCATTGAGTACTACGAAAAACATCTTAGTATTGCTAAAGAAGTAGGGGATAGGGCTGGGGAGGGATCAACCTATGGAAATCTGGGAAATGCCTATCTTAGTCTAGGTAATTTTAAACAAGCCATTGAGTACTACGAAAAACATCTTAGTATTGCTAAAGAAGTAGGAAATAGGGTTGGGGAGGGATCAGCCTATGGAAATCTGGGAAATGCCTATCTTAGTCTAGGTAAATTTAAACAAGCCATTCAGTACTATGAAAAAGATCTTAGTATTGCAAAAGAAGTAGGGGATAGGGCTGGGGAGGGATCAACCTATGGAAATCTGGGAAATGCCTATCTTAGTCTAGGTAATTTTAAACAAGCCATTCAGTACTATGAAAAACATCTTAGTATTGCTAAAGAAGTAGGGGATAGGACTGGGGAGGGAACAGCCTATGGAAATCTGGGAAATGCCTATGGCAATCTAGGTTATTTTAAGGAAGCCATGGAGTACCATGAACACAGTCTTAGTATTTTCAAGGAAATCGGAGACTGTATAGCAGAGGGAACCGCGTGGTATTGGCTAGGTCATGATCATGAATTGTTGGGTTCCTTGAGTAGTGCACTCAGTTGCTATCGTTTAAGTATAAAACATTTTGATAAAACAAGGCGTAGTCTAAAGTCAGAAGATGAATGGAAAATAAGTTTTCATGATTCTTATCGCGTGTCATACACTGCTCTGTGGAGGACACTTTTGAAGAATGGAGAGATTGAAGAAGCTTTGTATGCAGCTGAGAAAGGTCGTGCACAAGCTTTGATGGATATTTTGAAAGATCAATACGGCACTGACTTTCCGTCATTTTCTGCACTTGCTCCGAAGCAAACTCTTACAGCTGCATTAGAGCTTTTACCTTCACAAGCCGTTTTTGTGGCACTTGACCAGAACAAGATTACGCTTTGGGTGCTAAGAAAAGACAGCAAGCTCAGCTTTCGGCAAAACGAAATCGCGAATGGAAGTGCTGATTTGTTGATGGAAACTTTTTTGAAAGGGATCGGCGTAAGGGATGGTGTCAGATGTGAGAATCGTTCTTTGGATCCACTACGCAGTGACCTGTCTTACAGCAAAAAACTTATCACTGAGAAAACAGTTCTACCATCTTCATCCTCCGTTAACTCTTTACAGCCGTTGTGTGATGTCTTACTCGGGCCAATTGCAGATTTGCTCCAAGGAAATGAGTTAATCGTTTTTCCCGATGGACCATTTTGCTTGGCTCCATATTCTGCATTAAGTGAATCTATCAGGATCCGCACCGTTCCTTCGTTGACCGCTTTTAACGTGATCGTTGGTGCACCTGAAGACTTCCACAGTAAGACTGGCGCACTGCTTGTAGGTGATCCGTGGTTGAAAGAAGTTACTAACAAGAAAGGGGAGCCCATTTTGGAACAGCTTCCGTGCGCAAAACAAGAAGTAGAGATGATTGCAAAACTTCTGCAGACAACACCGCTGACTGGAAAAAGTGCCACGAAAGCTGAGGTGCTGAAAAGTATGAAATCAGTTGCTTTAGTTCACATTGCAGCACATGGATGCCCAAAAACGGGAGAAATTGCTTTAGCCCCAAATACCGAACGGAAATCGCCAATTCCCAAAGAGGAAGACTTCATTTTGAAAATGTCGGATGTTCAGACAATTTCTCTTCGAGCAAGACTAGTTGTGCTGAGCTGTTGTCACAGTGGCCGGGGAGAAGTGAAGTCTGAGGGAGTGGTGGGAATTGCAAGGGCTTTCCTGTGTGCTGGAGCTCGGTCTGTTTTGGTGTCACTCTGGGCAATTGATGACGAGGTAACGTTGCTGTTCATGAGGAGCTTCTACCAGCACCTGGTAGATGGAAAAAGCGCAAGTACAGCTCTTCAACAAGCAATGAAATCTCTCCGAGAGTCAAAGCAGTATTGCGCTATAAAGCACTGGGCGCCATTTGTGCTGGTTGGCGATGATGTCACGCTGGAATTTCCAAAAAAATGGTAAGTGAAGTTCGAGTTTAACTCAGAAAACAAGAATACTTTCAAACTGGAAAACTCACGACAGAAATCAAATAGGCCTACGAAGGCATGATAACGAGATGCTAGCTTCCTAGTGTAAACAATTCAAAGTTTCCTCTAACACGCTTTTGTTTCAAATGTAATTTCCACAAGTCTATCACGCATACACAGTAGCGTAAAGGATACATTTCACATTGGTGGACAAACTGTTTTCGTTCAGCCTCTTCTGACTTTTTGTTAACTGGTGAAGATGGCTCATGTTATCAACTCGTGATGTCTCTTTTGGTGTTTATGTTCTCCCATATATAGATCTCTAAACTTCATCTTTTGTAAGGAATTCGAAGACAGCATCGTCCTTCACGTAGCCATTCCCATCGGCGCATTGTGTATGCTCGAAAGAACCAGCTACATTTAGGGCTGTTTTTTTTGTTTGTTTCTTTTTCCAGAATCGATGTCGAAGAAGCTAGAAAACTACCTGGCAGGGCTGACGCTTCAGTGATTGCCGAACTTGTAAAAAAAAACAAACACTGATTAGCGCGTGTTAACAATCACCTTTATGCCAGTAGAACAAGCACCAAAGTTTTAGTAGAAGTTTACTGCGTTAACTAAACCAACAGACTGAGATTGTTGTAAGTGAAATTATGACAGTAAGCTTAGATCAATAGTAAAATGCTAGTTTTACCCGTTATTTTGATACTTCGTTTCTTATATAACTTCAAAAGGCAGTGTTGCTTCAGTGGCGATCAAAATGATAGAGCTATATTTCAGTTGCTAAAAATCATGTTCTATTTAGTTCTTTGAAACTGTTTTTGTTGTATGAGTGTAAGCCAGTTTAGAAAGAAAAGAAAAAAAAACACTTCTGCTGATGACCCTTAACATCAGTCTTTTACCGTGATAAGGAAAAGAGAAACATTTGCAACATTCAAAGATCACAAAATAGAAGGGAAACAACAGGTGAAAGTTTTTTGTCTATTCTTCTGCATAACCAATGAATGAAATCATCAGCAATAAAGAAGACGTTTTTCTTTTCTTAATAAATTTCCAAGTTTTTTATAGGGCTTACTCCCTCGAGTTATCGGGGGGTGATTTTAAGCAAAGTGAAAGAGTGTGAGTGAAAGTAGTTCAATTCCTGGAATAATAGTTGGGGAACTAACAAATCCGCTGCAAAGTTAGAAAAAAATATCTGGTGCAGATTTATAGCCACCTTCACAACTAGAAAATTTTAAGGTGGCCCTGATTCCGCTTCAGACAATTTTTTATACCTCTGCAGAGAGATTTATCCTAGCCTGCTAACCACTTTACAGCAAAAAAAATGGGCGTCACCAAGTTCGTTTCTGAGATATAAGCTTTTGAAGACAAAATATAGGGCAATTTTTTAGAAGGCTTTTTCGTTGCTATGATAAACTTTTACGTCACATTAATGAATGCACCTTGTTACATGTAAGGCATGATTGGTGTTTCATTTGGTACCATAACATTTGATGTCAAGTGAAATAATTGGGGTAGATTCGATCCTTCCAAATAGCACAGTTGGTTGAAAGTGTTGGTTTGAGCCTCAAGGGAACGAAAGGCTGCGGGCAGCCTATACTATGGCCTTTAATTTAGACCATTTCCGTCGCAAGGGTCAAACTGATGGTATTTGGATATCCGGGTCATGTAACGCAAACCGAATGTTTAACATACGTTTTAAACTGAAACGCTAATTTAATATAAGGCTCTGTTGCATTTTGCGATCTTTCATACAACTTCTCTTGAAACGCCATAGCGAAACAAGTTGCAAGTTGCACACTTTACCATTGCCAAAAACAAGGTGAGACAAATTGCAGAACCCTTCGGGGAAAGTAGAATCCATTGCTACTTTGCGCAGTGGTTTACGCAAATTAGCAACGAAGGTTTCAAGCAATGCGTGCTGTGAAATCTGCCCTGCAACTTCTGTCTCAACGGATTGCCTCATCAGCCAGTGAAATGTTCCTTTAATCTCATGAGATCATCGAAAGCGAGACAAAGTGCAAGAAACGTTGCTCAGTGTAACAACCGTCAAGCGAATAGCTTTGCAGTGTGAGAACTCTTGTCGAAACAAAATTGAGACACAAGTTGCTCGAAAAATTGCGAGTGTAACAGCGCCTTTATGGGTTAAGTAAGTAAGGAAACCATCTAACGTTGGATAAGACAATTCACTGTCCATTTGCTCATCATATAACTTTATTAGAAATCATAAATATGCTCCGTTTTACAAAATGTATAAAAATGTGTCTTCCAAACGCACATACAAAATAAGTTTGTGAAGGTAGAGATCTGTAGATTAATGTTTATTTTTTGAAAAATGTTACTAAAAAGGTCCGAAAACGAAAACACTCGGAAAAGCGATATTAAAACACCAGGCATTAAGCACCCTGAAAAGAAAATAGTGTTAAAGTCGGTGATTAGATCTAATAACTGTGTATAATTATCTACAGTTTGTAGGTATGGGCACCGATTTTAAAAGCGTTTCCTTTCAAGGGTGTTTTCTTTTCGATAGCTTCGGTGTGGATAGTATCCAAAAAAGACGACATAGCTCTGGTTTCTCAATTGCAATCCGTCCATGAAAACAGTGATTTCTTTTCGTCGTGGTGTAAACACAAAAACAAACAATATTATGTTGAGCCACAGACAAAGTCTGGAAAAGTTAAGTAGTCAAAATGAAGTATACTACAACACTAAAGGATTTGTTTGGGATGCCAATATGACCGTAATTTCATGTTTTGGTTTGCTCTTTTCTTGTTTGCGGGTGGGGGTGGAGAGGGGGATAACCCCTTCAAAAGTACTTGTTGTAGATTGCAAGGGTACGTTTTTTCTACAACTAAGCTTTTAAGTGGCTCCGGAATTAGAAAATTTACAAACGTGTACCCCTATTTCACATTTCAAGCATTAATGTGCACATTAGTCTGACAAAGACATCAAATTCCAAGAAAAAGATCATTAATTTTTTACTTGTCATGCTTTAAGCAAAACGTATTTAATTTCGTGATAATTGCATACCTCTGCCAAACGAGCTCGTCGCAATCGTGCTTTTCGTTTGAAGCGTATTACACATATGACGAGGCTCTGTGCACTTGTCAATATCTGAGTAAAAAAGAGAAGACAAATAATTAATTTAGTGAGTGAAAAAAGCCAGTCAATCAGTCAGTCAGGGGTTAAGCCTGTCGTCAAACCAGACACTCATTTGTCCAGTCACAGGAAATCAGCAAGCCAGTCAGCCATTAATTAAGTCAATATTACACAAAAAAAAGTTTCCCCCTTTAGTGTCAGTCAGTCATTTAGCCAGTTAGGCTGTAAGCCAGCCATTCTGTTAATCAATCGAGTAAACTTCGCTTTACGTATCTTCTCAAAAAAATCCCATTCACTTGAGTCCTACTATGATCAAAAACTCACTTCCTTTTTTTCTGATTTTAAAAGTGTGTTTGCTTAACACCTGACTGGCAAAATTTTCAAGCTCAGTGAGCTTTGATTTTTATCCAAAGGCTGTTTCTTTGAGTGTAAGGTCTGGATTTCACTGTCCGCCGTTACTCGCGTTCAAAACTGACCGATTGGACCTTAGAGAGTTGGATCTAGAGAATGAGAAGTCGTTTACTCACAAGCTTAAAATTTCATCTCGTAAATGCAGCTTATTATATATGCAAAACACGAGTTTAAAAGTCTAAAAGCGCGGAACTCCCTTGCTGCGAATTAATTCACGCCGCGTACACACGCATTGCATTCTTAAACTAATGAATCTTTCACGTCATTTTCTCCTTGATCCAGCTCTCTCCACAAGATTCTAGAGTTAGTAATTGAGGACATTAAACGGGAAAATTCCATTTAAGATAAATACTTTTTTTGAGGTGTATTTTTGAAAAGAAGACTTAAAACTGGGTTCACTTAGTGTTTAGTTATCATAGTTTTGAGATCCAAAGAAAGAAAAAATGATTTGTTTTGGTTATAGTAGCACTTTGAAAGTTCCAATTAAATTACCAGTGCAAGTCGTGAGATCCGCCATTAGCCTGTATCCCGATTGACAGCTGCATTTAAAACTGCCTGCAGTGTGGTGGCAAATGTGATCACACATGTGGCATCCCAAAATGCACTCATCGACATCTAGTTTAAGAAAGAAGAAGAAAAAAACTAAATAACTAGCAGCATTTAGCCAATTGCGAATCGCCGGACACGAGAATGATGGCTTGCAAGATCGTTGTTTACCCTCCATCTCGCCTCATGCATCGCGCTCGTTTTTGGCGATTCGCGCCCTGTTAAAACACCTGTTTAATATGGGATAGCACTTATTTCTTTATCTCAAACTGACTATTCCTTTCGCTTTATCTTAAACGACGTAGCATTCGCTTTAATATTCGATTGGATTCGAGGCGGGAATCAAGTCTAGAGTCGTATAATTTCGTCTTGCTAATTTTAATACCCACTAAGCTAACGGGACAAGATGGGATGTAGTTTATTTTTTGTAAGAACTGCCACTAAGGAGATCGTCACAACAACTTAAAACTAACTCTTCAAGTTGTTTTTCTTTGTTTCTGCTCAGACCTAGATACTGTAGATCAGTGGTTAACTCTTTGGAAAACGTTGTTCAATGGCACGCTCTTCAGTAATAGAACGATAACCTCAGTCGATAAAGATAAAGAATATTCGATCATGTAATTGTCGGGAGGTGTCCCTCACCATTTTGAGATATCGAAATTTACTGCGAACCTCTAATATGTTGACCACTAGTACGCACAAATCAGTGAATTGGATGAGAAATAATTTACCTAGGCACGCCTTCCTGTCTTTCTCAATCATGTACCCGGACAACCTCGACCCCAGGGCCCAGTTGTTCGAAAGCCGATTAACTTAATCCAGGATTAGCGTAAACTTTTGTTTCATTTTTTCAACTTTTTGATGAAAGTTTTTTTTGCTTATTTTTTTTTTCAAGATTGACTTCTTCTGTTGTAAAGTTGTGCTGATTATCAGCGTTGAACAGCATTTGGGAGTAGAGAAATAAACTCCTTGCTTAGTTTTTAAGCTGGTACTAGCGTTAATCGGCTTTCGAACAACCGGGCCTAGAGCTCTTCTCTTGACTGAGGGAGAGAAGAGCTCTGGGGAACCCTGAAAAAAAGTGTCTTCTCGTTGGTTATCGTGAAGAACAATCAAAAGCGTGTCTAATTGGTGCATTCATGTAAGCACGAGGAGTGAGCAGGCGTCGTAAGGTTCAAATAGCCAGTGTTTGGCTATAAGAACCCTACCGCGCATGTTCTCTTAGAGTAACCCAGAGCCTTGGGTCGATCCGAGGCTCTGGTGACGAGAATGGTACGCGGAATGACACGCACACCGAAAGCTGCCTCGCGTGTTGATACGCACCTGCTGACAATCATTACTGCGGGTTTTGCACTCCTCAAAATCTGACAGAATTGCAAATTTCGAGTTAGAAGACCTATTGTTGATTAGAAATAAACTTTTAACTCTGCGATGTAAATGGGCTATGTAGCGGGAGCTTTTATATTTTCCACAAACTAGAATAAATAGATAGATAGGGAAAATAGGGAATAGGACCAAGATTTGAGAGCAGCTCTTTATTGTATAAGCAGATTGAAGCGTGGGTGCTACTAATCCAACCTGTGAGCCGTGAGGCTATTCATCTGTAACTTTGAGGAGCGCTGCGGCTGTGGCCGATCCCGCGGGATTTGACGCCTCGCTGCGGTACATCCCTTTATCAATGAAATGAACGCGACGCATAACGAGGGATCCACTTGGTAAGACCCTGAATCACTCTTCAGAGGGAATGGGCAGGTCTCCATTCAGTTCTGACGCCCACGCGATGTGGGGAGCCGGGTGACCACGTGCTTGCAATAAAATATGCCGCATTCTCCCTGAGATTTTGGTGAGGTCTTTCGGCGCTTGCGTTATTGTAATAGGGACTGTTTGATTAATGACAAAGAAAGAATAAGGCTTAAAACTCTTATCAAACTCTTATCAAGTCTCCGTTACCTTATAAGCGCACGACTGTATTTTTTCAGGTCCATTTGAGTTTTTTTTTTCTCTTCAGAAAAAGTCGGCCCTGGTATTTGATATTTTTAAAATGAGTTGGAAAGAGTGCATTACAAGGATATTTTACTGCTGCTTTGAGATAATCGTAAAATCAAATGAGAAAGGTTGTTAGATTACAATAGAATCGCAACTGAAAAAGTAAAATAAACTTGTGGTATTAGTGCATTTGACATTTCCATTTGACCACAATATGTCTGTTTCACTCAGACCTCTGTTACACTTATTCTCCAGTCCCGCTACCACAGGGTGATCTTCATCTTTTTTGAAACCTATCTCTGTTATATCTGAGAAAAAATACGACATTTACCAACTTAAATGAAAGAATAAATTGAGAGACAAGGAGCTTCGATGACATTCCTTTTGGATACTATTGGAGGAAGATGGAGCAAATTCTCACATGACACCGAGGCTTTCCATACTTTTGACACGTGGGAATCATATGAAAAAGAGAAACTAAGCCAAGACCATGACATTTAAGTTTTTTTCCATATAATAGTCTTAATTTGTGGACTAAAACTCCCGGTCCTGGTCTGAGAACGTCCTGCATGTCGTGCTCTTGTAATCCAGCGCGTGTCAATCAATGTTTATTAATTATTTACTTATTTATTTATTTATTTATTTATTTATTTATTTATTTATTTAGCAAATAATTTGAGAATATTCCGGAGATTTGATTTTTATATGGTGTTCGTTGAAAAGGATATGTAGGATCATGAATACGGCCAACTTCGAAAGTACCTCTCAAGACAGCATTTATTTACATTTTTTTTTAATCATTTATTTACATTGGGAAAACAAGATGTGCAAGTGAAAAAGATCTATTGGATGTTAAGCAGACAGCGCATGAGCAGGGATACGACAAAAACTTGCACCAATCAGCGGCCGTTACGGTAATGTAACAAAACAATAACATTATTGAATGAGGTTTTAACAAGAAATACACAACTGAAATGAGTTCAAATGAATGAAATGTTTAAAGGAACAAACGAGTTTTTTTTAAGGAGGTTAATAACATTATTAATGAGAAGCCCTTACGATAGCTGGAAGTGTCATTTTGAAAATGCATTTTTATCGACTTTGCCTCTGTCATTGCTAAAACTCAGTTTGTTTTTTTGTTGAAGCAGGTTAGTATAATGGTAGCTATATAGCTGATGCGGCCTGTATTAATTTTACTCTTACATTCAAGGGTCAGATCACAACATCGGGGACAACACCTTCCCCTACTCTTCTCGAACGGTGTGTCCCACAGAGTGTATGAACAAGGGTTGTGATGCGGAGCCTATGATTTATAATCCTTAAGTGAGAGGACTTTAAAGTCTTATCATCTGCAGATGGAATTACAAAGTAAGAACTTTCGCCTCCGTGTTGGCCCGGCCGGAAGTCGAACCTGCAACCTCCCGCACGAAAGTCCATTGCACTTATCCAAGGATTATTAATAAGAATTACTTACGTAAACAATGGTGTTTATCAGATGACAGTTGATACCCTTTGTCGCATGAACACTCGTAGCTTCCAATAGTGTTGTGACACGAGTAGCAACAGCTGGGTTTTTCCAGTAAGAACCCGTTAAGTTCAGAAATAAATAAGGTAGAACTGTGGGTATTCATTTAATTTTCAGGTTTTTTTAATTTCGACATAACTGTTCCCCTAGAAGAAGAACGGAACTTTCGTTCCGGTTGGCACTATACGGCTTGAGCAATGCTGATTAAACACCCGAAACCCAGATATAGCTCAATTCTTGAAGCCCGATACAGGGCGGTTGAGCAATTTATCCCTTTGTTACGCGGGGTTTGACAAACTCTCACAAGAAATTCTGGTGCGTTATTACCACCAGAAGCTAAAAGGGCTCTGGACCTTTTGGTTAAAGAATCACTATGACGTCATGGCCGTCATGTTAAAATGATTTATCTGGAAATTGAAATCTATATTACGCAATAGGCCTTTTGCAGCTTAGTAATCACATGGTACAAAAACCGTCATACTGCAAGTCAAATTGCGCTTTGGGACATGTCTCAGTGGGCAATTTGCGTTGCAGTGTTACTATGTGATCACTAAGCTGAAAAAGGCCTATTCATCTTTTATGCTTTAATGAAACAATGTGGTGGCGAAAAACGCCAGATAGCATATAGCTAAATAAAAAATAGAAAGCATGCATTTATTTATTTACCATCACAATGTTTCCGGCCTTTGTCGAGCATAAATCCACTCCGGCAATTCCAAAGATAGCTTCCATGATCATTTAAAACACAATGTTGCTCACATCCATGCCTGTTCTCACTGCATTCGCAGGGCCGTAGCCAGAAAAAATTGTGACTGAGGCAATGTCCATGGTTGAATTCTCTTCCTAGGTATTTTAGGTGTTTATGAGGATTACATTTTAAAGACAACACTAGAATCACGATTTATTTTAAAAAAATCACGAAAAATTACTCCAAGTGCCTCGGTTTGCCTCATACTGGCTACGGCCCTGGTTATTGTTGTTGTTAACTGAAAGAGATTAAAGTTTTCAGCAATACACGGAATACACGTTATTTTGGCAAAATCGTGCGCAAAATATAGACAGTCGAACAAAATTCGGGTCCAGATTATTCTGTGTGGTGTTTCTAGGGCAACCCACACTATTCTGTTTTCGAAATACCTGTTCTAGGCGAAAACTTTATTCTACATATTCTCGTATTCCTTAAATTGAATAGAATTAAGCAGAATAAGTTAACGAGAATGCACCCTTAATACGTTCATGTGACATGGTACAAGGCTACAATAAAATATGATATTTCCTTGCATGCAGGGATCACACTGCCTCATAGTCTTGGAAAGATGCTGAAGATGTGAAGAGTCATGCAGGGTGTTCGTCTTAACCATCGCAAGGAAATGAAGAATCACAACGCGGTAGCAAAACATGTTTTCTCTTTTAAAATAGGAAAGGCGCAGGTTCAAAATAGTTTGTAGGTAGACTAAAGCGAGTAATTTGTCATTGTTTTTCAGCGAGGTTCTGAGCTGTGACCTGCGTTAAACCAATTGCAATTTCGTATGATATTTCTGTAAGATTGCTATTTAGAAATAAAAGCTGTGATTTTTTATTCCTATCAAACATGATAATGTAATGGATTTGATGATAAAAATTACGGGCAGAAACATACTTATTAAAGACAACGTTTCGGTGTCCTCATGACACCATCATCAGGTCAAATATAATATTTTACAGATAACTCGAATATTAATGTTCAGGATTAAGTTCAAAGTCCCTATAGGCTGGGTGAAAAGTTTTGCCTTTATCGAGTCACTTTGGATATTCAGACACGGTTTGTGCTCGCGAATAAGGAACATTTCATACACAAGACAATCAAATTTGCATGAGCATTTCTTAAGAATGCGAAACATGTCAGATGTTATTGTTCTTGATTGATGTTGACTTTGGCTGTGATTGAATATTGAGCTCATCGATCCGTTGGTAGAGGTGTCGAAGCGTGTAACCAACATAGCTGGCATCACACCAGCCACATTCAAATTTGTAAACTACTGATTGTTCGTTGATCAACGCGGGCTTGATTTCTTTATGTTTGAGATCTTCTCCAACTTTTCGAGAAATAAAGACTGGGCATAAGTCGATGTTTAACAGCTTAGCAAGATCTTTCAACTGCTTGCGCACAGAGTCAGCTGATTTTTGTTCCTTGAACGGTAGAACAATTCGTACTGATTGCGGGTCAGGTGTAGATTTGCGTGGAGGTGCTGGTGTTTGTTTGGCCGATGTGAAAAAATTGGAGATCATAGAGTGAACAAGATGTTCAGGATATGCCAACTGTAGGAATAAGGCTTTGAGGCGGCTACACTCTTCATGAAATAATGACCAGTTAGATGATAGCTTGAAAGCTCGGTCTAGCATGGTAATAAAATTAAGGATTTCTTATAACGATTATCAAAGTGACTATTATAATGTAACAATAGACCCGTATTGGTCGGTTTCACGTATACACTAGTTGTAATATTCTGACCGTCTTTTCTTAGGACCACGCCTAAGAAAGGGAGAGTGTCCTCAGTTGATAGTTCCATAGTAAAGCTAATCGATGGGTGGAGATCATTCAAAGCATACAGAAAAGAATAGGCAGAAACTTCATCCTTCATGGTGGTTAAAGTATCATCAACGTTTATTCGACTGAAATTCATTGGTCCTTTGAGAAGTGCTGTTGGGAGTCTTCTACCTGGGCCCGGTTGCTCAAAGCCTGGTTAACCGATGGTTAAGAGGTATCAAAACCTATAGGTTTCCATGGTATTTTGCGGTAACCATGCTTCCAGCAACCCAGGCCTGTAAGATAACATCACGTATGAATATTCTCTGAAAACCGAACTAATGGAATAAATTTGTGACACAGGTTTAATAGAGATAAGAGATAAAGTTTAATCTACACAAAGAAAACAAACGCCTGCTGTGATCAAGCACATGACCTCAGAAATTAACGGTGTGACTCAACGTTATCATCCGCCATGTTGATCTGTCCGTTACTAAGCGGAACTATGTAGTGACTGCATATATAGATCTAGCGAAGCGTAAAAGCGGAGCTCCGGCTCGGGTTATTTCTTCTCAAAATAAGTTAACCCGGCTAGAGCCTGCGATCCAATCGAACCCAGTACCAGGTCAGCGGTCAACTTAAAAAGTACCTACCAAAAAAGAAACAGCTGACCTCGATGAGCTCTAAACCTGAGCCCGCGATATGGTCACGTGATACTGGTCACATTGGCATACATAAAAGGGTCGACGATCGTTCCGTCCTTACGGTGACCAAAACCAAATTTTCTCGCACCGATGGGTTACCATATTTCCTTTCCAATCGTGGTGTTCCGCGCGGATCTCCGTTATAAACACTGAAAAATTAAGCGAAAGAATTTTGAGAGTGTGCAGTTCATTCACCAGGGAAATATCGGCAAATCTTATGAAAATGAAAACCTCCTCCTAATCCCTTTTATTAATCACACTTCTCTCCATTTAGTAGTAAGCATTGACTAGCGCCAGCCAGCTACCGACCGGAGGACGAATCCTTACAGTGTTGAAGCAACGTAAGTTGAAGAATCACTTCTAGAGACACTCTGAGATAACGCCACATACTGTTAATTTCAGCTATCCACAGTTTAACTTAAGCAAAGGTAATACAAACATACAAAGTGGAAAAGAGAAAGTAAGGTGGCTCTTGACAGATTTTTCTTCAATTTTTTTGAAGTAGCACGTCTAAGCTTTGTTACTACTAATGCAATTATTGGTGAACAGAAGGCTATCGTTGCTCGTTTTGCATGGAATCCCTGAACTGATTCGCGTCTCTGATAATGGCCCTCTGAGTCCGGAATGTGAAACGTCTGTTTTTTACATGGCGGGAAGCCTGTCAGTCACAGTTTGCCGCCTTGCTTGAGTGGCATTAACACTTTCACTGAAGGAATGGGAACAAGTCCGGCAGGCTCAGCGTCTCATGGGTTAACGTAAGCTCTTTTCTAAATTAACTATCATATGGTTGATAGACCATATTCGTATTCTCAGTATTGGACTGGAACTAGCTTGGCAATATGAATGTGGTGGTGAGAATGTGGTGATGAGAAGACAAGTTAAAAGGGAAAACAACTCACTTCCGGTTGCCGTCCGCACCTCAAAAACGCGCGTCTTTCGTATCATTAGGGAGCTTAAGTACGCGCGTTTTTGAGACGCGGACGGCAACCGGAAGTGAGTTGTTTTCCCTTTTAACTTGTCTTCTCACCACCACATTCATATTGCCAAGCATCTTTTCTCATTTATGAGATGATTAGTATAAAAATCAGGGAGACACCACTGTTCTGGCACGCGAAATGTTCTCTTCCGGTTAGCGCGTGCTTAAGGACGTTCGCGCCAAAATCTTCCTACGGTGAGATTTTCTTCATTTCTCGCCTAGAGTTAGGTCATAAAGTACTTACTCCAAAAATGAAAAAAAAAATGGGGGTCACCGACTTTGTTTCGGAGAAAATGGCAGTGGAAAAATGCCTTAATTTCGAGAAATCGGTCATAATAGCGAGATGTAGGCTCATCTGCTCATCTATCGAAAATCATAAAAATAAACTGTTGGAGTGAAAGTTTCCGTGCATAGGTTTTTAGGAGTGAGATTTTTAGATAATTGTATGCCGCTAGGGATGTGATAAACAGTAGAGTTCTTCCTCGACGAGCGTTTTCGTAAGCTCTATCCGTTGCAACCACTACTGGAATTCGATGGCATGAGGAAAGAAAATGTTAAAAAAAAATAACTTCTTACGGTGAGAATTTTTTCATTTCATCATATTTTGTAGATAGTAAGTAAAGTAAGTGATTCATGATTTAAAAAATAGGGGTCACCGATGATCTGAACGAGTAAAATCGATGTGATTTTGCAAAGCTCTTGGAAAAGTTCGTTTGTCACGCTTTTGCGTGACCTGTCGGGCAAGGACTGGAACCCAAGAAAGGATCGATCGTTGAAGAGGTGAAAGCCTTTAACCGAAAAAAAAACCTTTCTCGAGCATAGCAACGAAGTTTTAAGCAGGGGTCATCTTCATTTCGTTGGTGTTTTGTATAATATCTCTCCATTGCCGTCATGCTCATCCTCTGGAGTCTGTTTTTTTGTGAAATTCAATCGCTGATTGTTTCCACGCAGGTCCGCACTATTCAAGCGACGAGGACGAAAATACTGCTCAATTTTCACGAAAGTAAAGGAAAAGAACTTTAAAAACATGCATTCACTTTGAACTTAAGTTCGTAGGGTAATAAAAACATTAAAAAGAAACAGCCCCATTAAATTTACGCAACGGTTCGTCCTCGAGTTTTCCAAACTTTCAGCCACTAGTCTACTCGATCAGCTACCTTTTCCAGAGCTTTTCCATCCTCCCGCTCACTTCTCTTTGAAGTTTCATGATGATTCGGAAATAAATGTGCTATTCTTTTGCCGGCCTGGAATTTCCTCGGCGTTTTTGTCGCCATTTTATTTTAACTGATGCTTGAAAAATTTGTATGGAAGTCAAGTAGACTAGTGCACGACTGATAAAACCTCGCGAATATCAGTCGTGAAGTAGTCTACTTGACTTTCATAAATATTTTAAATCAATTTTGACTGATCACGATCTTCTCTGATCCAACGCTGTGCAAGACTTATCGTCCACGGTTTTTGCAAAGGTTTCACTAATGCTCGAAGTAATACGTGACATAATACAGTCGCGTTACCTGCGCAGTAACGTTGCGCACAAACAATTAGCGCGAACGTCCTTAAATTAATAATTAATGGTCGCGACACTTTAATTTCGCATTTCTTTTTTTCAAATCTGGAAATTCACGAAATAAAAGTAAAACCGCGACAAACAACATCCTTTCTTAAATTTTTTTTTAATTTCCAACAGCAACGTGAAACATTGACAAACCACCGACACGAGACGTTTATAAGCGACACGGGACCTCCCCTCCCCCTCCCCTCCCCCTTCCCCCCTCCCCCCCTCCTTGGTAGGGCCTCATTCAACATTCGCGATAACAAAAGAAATGTTGTTGGCAAACGGTTTCAGAATCGCTGTTCAACACAATCCAACGGATGTTGAATCAAATGTTGGAGTTGTTTGCCCGGGCCTAAGACTATTATGTCCTCGACCACCTCTAAACGCGGAAGACTATTACGGAGTTTTGTATCAGATGGTATTAATCTGTAGTTTTGCTCTCTTCAACAGCCGTTCTTAGTTAGGGTGATAAGTTCACTTTTCATTGCTTGCAAGTGGGTTGTGAGTTCCTAAGGGCTGTTTGTGGCATCAAGTTACCATTTTCTTTCTAGTCAGCTCATAAAAAATCTCCCTCGAACCAAGAGGGCACGAAAAAAATCACAAAGAACTTGAAAAACAAAGTGCGAGGAAAAGAACTTTGGAAAGATATTAACGAATGGGGTGGTTTTTATAGAAACTGTGGTGCTGCGTCGGTGGGGAAGTAGTATACAAAAACTTGGTTTTATCAACGTCAACGAAGTTGATAATGTTAATTGACTACTGTACAGAGATTCTAAAGGCTGACGTGTTTTTTGGAGTGGTTAGGGAGATTAAAATGACGAGCCACAGGCTTAGATGCATCCTTGTCATTCTTCTCAACATCGAGAAGGTGTTCCCGGAATCGGTCGCCTAGTCGTCTACCTGTCTCGCCAATGTATAATTTATTGCATAACGTACAGGTTATTCAATAAGTGACATTTGCAGAGGTAAATGTGAAACGATCGGTGATCTTAACAGATCGCTTAGGGGCCGACCATTTAACTCTTGAGGGAGGCGGGGTGGGTGATTTCTGGTCAACAAGTTTTTTTTTCTAGCAACCTTGGTGGGCAGGATATTTTTTCCCCTCCTAAATGCTCTGCAGGATATATTTTTCTCTCCTCATTTCTCTGCAGGATTTTTTTTCCTCAAAAAAGTGTCGTGTTTACATTTACATTGTGGTTATTGCAGTAATAGTTCTAATATGGAGCTGCAAAGCCTTAAAATGTTGTAAGCTATACAAAATCATTCTTGTATAGCTACATGTTTTCGGAATGTCATTCTTTAGAATCATTTAGTATTACCTAATAACAATATTCTCATGTTATAAAGTGATGCTCCACAGGTAGCTTTGAAAATGTTTAGCTTCTTAATTTAAAAAAATAGCTAAAAATAGCAAAAAGTAGTTCAGAAATGATCATAGCATGGTAATTACTGCTAGAATCATTAGTTGCAATTTAAAAGTGGACTGAAATCTCCAAAACAAATGTGAAAGCAGAATTAAAGTTAGTTGATCATGGTCTAATTTGTTATATGTTGTCTTATATTATATAAGACATTGCAAAAACCTTATATTTTCAATAGAAAATGATTACATGAAAATGCTTCATTTGAAAAGGTTAAAAATGAACAAATTATTTTTCTTTGTCTAATAAAACTTGATTCTTCAAATAGAAAAATTTACCTCCATTACTGCTTGTGATAAGCTAACGAGTGTGGATACAGTGTGAGCCAGCAAGCCAGAAATCCCTGATCCCAATAACCGCAAGCCGCCTAAGGAACTGTAGGCTAACTGCAGTGCTAACTATGCTAGCCAATATGTAATTTAGGCAAACCGTAATGGCTTGCATGACTCCTATGACTTGGTGCCATGTGAACCGAGCAAGCAAGAAATCCCTTACACTATTATAAGGGCAAACCGCAAGCTACCTAAGCTAACTGTAGGCCAACCGGTGTGACGTTTAGGCTAATCAGAGTGCTATTTAGGCCAATCAATGTGTTATTTTAATAGGCTAACCAAAGTGGATGGCTCGTTGGCTTGCAGATCATCCGGAATGGTTGCAGTTTTGCTGGGATTTTGTAAAGCCCCCCAGGAATGACGAAATAGCTTTGCAACATTTTTTTTCTTGCTTGCAGCAATGCAAGAATTTTTTTTCTATTTCATTTGTGCTGCATGCAATTTTTTTGTTCCAACAAGCGCTTGCAGGAAATTTTTTTTCAAAATCACCCACACCCCCCCCCCCCCCACCCCCCTCAACAGTTAAATGGTCGGTCCCTTAGATCCCGATATTTTGCTAGTGCTAAGAGGACAAGTTTTCCACCGTGAGCTCGCGCATTTGAAAGTGCCGGATTGCTCAATAGTTTTGAGCGCGCTTCGAACTAAAATGTTGCCTTCGTTTTTGTCGCGTTTGAATGAAATAAGTGGAGGTTGCGAAAAGATTCTGCCAGTCTCGGGATCATTTTGGAGTAATTTATAGTTATTAAGAATGATACTTTTGACTGCGTGATTATGAGGATGGAAAGTGAGGGTGAATGGAATTCTGTCATTCTTATCTTTTTGTGACGTTTGTAGTGCTGACTGTCGATTAAATTGTTAGGCGGGATGATGGACATTACATCTCTAGAGATACGCAGTCATTCGCAATAGCGAAGGCCTTCGAGCACTTAAACACTTTTTCGATGAACGCACTGTAAAAGAACTATGCTCGGAAACGCTACTCCGCCTTGCCGAACTACAATTGTACTTTTAACGCTTACCCGTTCTTCATTCGCCGGCAGCTATTACAAACAAATTAATGGTAATTAATCCGTTGATAAATCCAATTTTTTGGAAAGATATTGCTACATTGGGAAATTTCCAACCCTAAATCTTTTAAACTTCCTTCAAAAGATGCTCTGGAAAGACAAGGAGTCGCTGGAAGGATGCAGTGAATCCTTCCTGGCAAAAATTTTGATTTCCGGTTATAAATGTATGAAAGAACTAAGATCAAATCAGTTACGAACCTTACTCGAGAAGTTACGGATGGGAAGCCCTATAGAAACTCCTTTCGTTACAGCTCGCAAACGTCCATAACTGGGATATTCTAAATATCTTAAAATAAACGAAACTATTCACATTACGATGATAAGAATAGGCGAAAATGCGTACACCATTTTTCACTTTTTTTGTACAAAACCAGACTATACTTTTACGGAGTCTCCATCAGCGAAGTGTCATAATCAAATCGGTTAAAGAAAGTAATTTTTTTTCCTCATAGAATTAAGCTTATTAAATGATAATTCTTTATACTGTGGTGATATTTAACAATTATTCCATGAGCAAGAGTTGGATATGAGATGATAGATAGCCAACGAGGCGCGTAGCGCCGAGTTGGCTATAATCATCTCATATCCAACAAGCGCGAGTGGAATAATTGTTTTATTAAAAACGCTCCCAAAATATAAAAAAAACTAGACTACAACAAAAATAAAAATGCCCAAAAAATCACGCATATGCTTGCCGTGTTTGTAGATCATGGTATAAAGGCTCATAACCCATGATGGCTTAGCCAATCAAAACTCTCGAATTCCATTATCCAATGATCCAGTTTTTAGTAATATTACTTATACACGACCCCACAAGCTTGTAGCTTTAATTTTCATCGTGTTTAAATAAAGGTCATCTATTTATCTATCTATCTTTCTATCTAAAAGTATAATTTAATTAAACGGAAGTGTCTATTTCAAACAAGGAACCGGCTCGAGTTGTTACCGTGGCTGGTGACGTCTACTATTACGTAAAAAGGACGGACGACAACGCCGCTCTGCGTTCGCGGGCTCACATATCCACCGGTTCTGTGTCGTTTGGTAGCTGTAAAAGGCTCTTGAGGTTTTTTTTTTTGGCGTTATTTGCCCAAATTGTCCGCGATTATGACTTCAAGAGCACAGAAGGACAAAGGAAAAGAAAAACAGATCTCAAATCAGACGATTTTGTCGGAGTTGCTCAAAGAAGAAGAGAATAGATATTGCGCTGATTGCGGCGCAAAAGGTAAGTTTTACACGGAATGTTCCATCAACAATTAATGTCTTCGTAAGTGTTTGCCGTCAAGTCGTGTGAGTGTTATACTTCCTGGTTGGTAAATGAGAGCGAATTTTCTTTATCCTAGGGCCTCGTTGGGCATCATGGAATCTAGGAGTGTTTCTCTGCATCCGTTGTGCCGGGATTCATCGAAATTTAGGTGTCCACATTTCGAGAGTAAAATCTGTAAACCTCGATTCGTGGACTCCTGAACAAATGGATGTAAGTATGAAACTGGCCTTATACGAGACTATTTACCTCTTTAAATTCGGTTTTGGTTTACTGTCTCTTCGTTCTTTTGTCGTTTCTTATTCAGAGCATTCAGCAATGGGGAAACAAACGAGCTGCCGAGTTTTGGGAATGTTATCTGCCAAGTGATTTTCGACGTCCTCAAACGGACTCGTACCATTCGAATTTATCGCTCACTGGGTTGGATATTTTATCGTCATTTTTGCTTTTTAGTATTATTTAATGCTCATGTTTGTCATTGTGCGCTAGCCCATTGCTTTGTGTGCTTCGTTAAAACATTTTGAGAGAACGTCCGGTTAATGGGGTATGATTTTTGTGCTTTACTATTTACGATTCGCCGGCCATTTTTGTCATAAACGCGTGATTCTTAGAAATCTTCATATGATATCCAAGAAAAAGGAACTAGGTTTTACTTTGTGAATACTTTAATCAAACTTAAGCTTTAAATGTTGATAACTTTCAGTGTATCCTCCGAGATCTTCCCGGCCGGCAGTCAGTTTACGTGATTCAATGTGGTGTGATGTGCATTCCATTTTGCTGGCGTGCCGTTATCTTACGATAAATTATTAGACCGAACAGGTTTATCCGGATAAATGTCTTCGTCGTGGACTAACAATTTCGATCATTTTGTCCAAGAAACAGTAAAACGTGTGGTACAAACAACCAGTTTCATGCTGTGGGAATTAATCTTGCAGGCTCTCAGATTTGCTTAAAATTAAAAAATCTGTAGGCGTGACCTTGGCGGAGCCATACGATATACACTTTAGTATATCCTAAAGTGAGAGAAACGCAGGAATGTTTAGTTTTAATATTTCCATTTCCTGTAGTATTAGACTGCTAGGAATCATATAAAATCTCTTTCCGGGGATAAATGTGAGTAATGCATCATTTAAAAAACATTATTTTACTTTGAAGAGTGTGCTGTACGTGTCCTGTATCAGTTTCCCAAACCCTTGGTGTCATCAAGTGTTGTCTTACAGTCTGTGTTTGGGGTAATACTGTGGAGAGGTGTACTTTGGACCCAGACCTGATCAAACAATTAGTCACTGGTAACAAACTGATTTTAAAAGTGACATACAACTAGGATTTTCATTAAATGAAATTATCTAGATTGAATGAAAACATTAGGGCCATTTATATGGGAGAAAATAAAACGCGTCTTATGTAAGACGTGAACTGCTGGTATAAATGGTACAAAACAAGCGCTCGCATCTTATTTTAGACATGACTTACATAAGACGTGTCTTATCTTGGAACAGAATTTTCGACTGTTCTTATTTTGTCCGCGTCCTAAATAAGATGTGAACTTCCTCGTATAAATGGTTTCGCTTCCTAAATGAGACGTGCACTACAAGTGCGCATGCCTCCTGTCACGTGCGTGATGACGATAACTTAAGCCAACAATAACATCGTTATTTTGTTGACGAGTCACCCAGGCAAACAAAATGGCTTCCCAGTCAGGCTCAAAAGCACCAACATAACAGAGAAACATTTGGACCTTGGTGGAGGAGAAAGAGTTCCTCATGCTTTACCGGGAACTGGCAATCGTGGAACAACTTGATAACTGCGTGACAGGTGCTGGTGTCACTTATTTTTTGTTTTAATTCAACTGAATTGAAAGGGTTTTCAATTCGCATCCTTGCGGATGAAAAGTACAATGGTGGTAACTGTGAATTAACAGTTATTCTTCGAGGGCGTGCTAGATTGATAGTGATAAATAACCAGAGAAGACGCAAACCATTTATATGAGATGTTCGCGTGTTATGTGGGATGTGAGCGTATAAATGGTACAGTTCGCATCCTATTTAAGACGCGTCTTACTTTCTCCCGCATAAATGGCTCTATTGTGTATTCTGAACTTTACAGTGGAGACCACACTAACATTGCACTGAAGAGTGATACAATAATAATAATAATTATTATTTTTTGAAGGTTTTTTGTATGGCAGCAAAACTGTGAAATTTGTTTCATAGTTAACTTGGGTAACCTACAAAACAAAGCAGACTTTCTTCCAAACTCCTCTCTCCATATTTTTTTTTAACCTGCTGGTTTAAAGTAAGTTCCCATCCTTGTTTAAGAGACTAATGAATCGCCATTAGTTGGGTGATACCATTCATCTTTAACTCAACAATGTGCTTTGTTTAATATTTGTATTGTTTGTCAGTTTATTTCTTTCAAGTTTGGTGAGATATTGTTTATTATTAAATAGATTGAGATGACCTTTTTTTGCTTTGTGGTGTTCTTTTTCTCTTTGCCAATTTTTTTTTGACCAACAGAGCCACTGAAACATTTATCAGGAACAAATATGAGCGTAAAAAATACCTTAAGAAAGATGGCTTGCCTCCCACCAATGCGACAAAGAATTCTGCTCCAAAAGAAATTAAATCAGAAAAGGTTAGTTGAGAAATATTTAGTTCCTTTTATATTTCCCACAATAAAAACTAGTGGCAATGAATGAATTAAATGTAATGCTATCCTTGCAATGTATTTTATTTAGATGACATTTCATGTGAAACCACAGGCCCTCATCCATTCAAACAGTCGTCACAAATGAGTAATCCTGAAAATGCGATACTAGACTCAGTCCATTTCTTATTCATAGAACTTGTGGTATATGATTCTGTTGGGCAAATAGTAAGGAAAAAAGTAATTCTTATGGTGACAAATATATAAGTACATATTTTATTCGTAATCAATAGCGACTTTTTAAGTCATAAACAAGCGAACGATTAAAGTTAGTAGCCAACGTCTCTGAGTCATCGGGACAACATTCTCAAGGCAGAGTGAATAACCTAATGTGAAGATTTGGTTTCTATACTTTTAAGTCTCGACAAATTAGCATAATAACAAAGGCTTACAAGGTCTTTAAGTGAATACCTTTGTGTGAGTCAGTTTGCATGTTTAAGGATGGTTTCAGTTTTCTTATAAAAAGCATCTCTTTAATTTGGCAATCAAATTTGTTCGAGCATTTTGCAAGCACATGAAAAGACATGTAGGCACTCTTGAGTTATGTTCATTCAAATAATGTTTACAAATGGACGAAGATTTTTGCTTGTGTCCATCAGCCCGTTCTTAAAGGTGCCTGCAAGTGTAAGCAACATATCCTGCAACACGCAGGTTACATTGAAACTTGTACACTCTGCATTGTTGGTTAAACGGTGGCTGGCTTGTCTTCTCGAACTTGAAGATCTTTGTTGAGTTTAACGCTGGTGAACACAGGATGAATTGGCTGTCAAGCAATTGATAGATTCCAAGGTATCAGACCAACAACACACTCTATCAACTGAAATGACTACACCTACCTTCCAAGTTCTCATACCATTTAAAGATGAGGCCTCTGCTAATGTGTTGAAGAAACGTCTCACAGACCTTAGCTCAAAAAGACCTCAATTTAGCCCTTGTTCACCAACGTAAAACTCAACAAAGATCTTAAAGTTCAAGAAGTCAAGCCAGCCAACAGTGCCTAGTGTACAAATTTCAATGTAACCTGTGTGATGCAGGATATGTTGATTACAATTGCGGCCACCTCCACAAACACGTTGATGGACACAAACAAAAATCTCCATCAATTTGTAAACAATTTCACATGCTTGGTAAATGCTTGAACAAATTTGATTGCCTGATTAAGGAGATTCTTTTTACATGAAAACTGAAACCATCCTTAAATGCGCAAACCGACTCGATTCGTGCAAAGGTATTAACGTAAAGAACTTGTGAGACTTTTTTATTATGCTAATTTGTAGACTTTTAAAAGTATAGAACCAAATCTTCGCCTTAGGTTATTCACGTTGCCTTGAGAATGGTGTCACAATGACTACAAAACGTCGGCTGCTAACTTTAGCAGTATTCACATATTTTATTAATCCTCTTAGTATTTCTACCAGTTGACATTACTGTACATAATGATAATGAGGGTGATAATGATGACAATGACGAAATGAAAATGTTGATGATTAAGTGTAAAAGTCTTGAGCTGAAGAAATTATTATTGTACCTGACGTGCCCTATTGTTCTGTTTTCTTTAAAGCCAAAGAAAAGGAAAGAGAAGAGGGATGATGACATCACCATTACTCCACTTAAAACTGAAGCAGAGAAGAGGGTAAGTTATGAAACATACCGTACTTGTCCAAGCAGATACCTATGGAGGATTTGTGGGGACAAGTGTTTATTAAGCTCATGAATATTTTAAGTGTAGCATTGTTTGTACAATATATGTTGGCAAAATCTTAGGGTTGAACTTCCTGATGCAGCTATTGCTTTGGTTTTCAGAATTACTTCAGAAAGCAATGATCACAAGGGTCACTGTGGTAAAAAACCTTTAGTACCTTCGATTTCGTTCAAGTTGTATCCACATCACTTTTGACCCATTGACTCCTGATCTGGCCCCGTTGACGAGTAAAATCGTCCAGATGGCATTAGGCAGAATAAAAATAATCTTTAAGTGTCACTCCTAGGAGTGAAATGGGTAAAATGGTTGCAAGTATTAAATCTTAATAGAGTAAAGGCCCAGTAATGCGGGCACGTTGGCTTTCTGATCACTTTTCACCAACAAAAAAAAAGGGTGGGGAGTCACTGAGTTCGTTTTTGAGATGTGAACAACTAAATCCAAAATATAGGGTGTTTTTGCTGGGCTTTCCCATTGCCAAGGTAACTTATTACATCCCAATAATGACCATATCTTGTTTGGAAATAATTATTGGTGCTAAAGAGAGTGTCTTCGAAATGTTAAAACTGTTTTGAGCCACCTTAAGGACGGTGACTACTATTGTTATTGCGCACACATTCTGCGCATCTTGAGATACTTGGGTTTCCTATGGGTGATGCTTACTCAAATTAATGTTTACCATAAAGAAAATTGGGGGTAACCATGCATTTTTGATAGATGACTCAGCTTCAATTTCAGAAAGAATGCCATACATTGCTTTGTATTTTAAAGCTTTTTACAAATATTATTCATGAATTATCTTTGGAAAATGGGTGGTTACCCCCAATTTTCTTGTTGGATTTCAATAATTGGATTTCCTTCATAAGTCGGAGGCAAAATATCTTTGAATTATTAGGCACCATCCTTAAGAGGAAGTTTTGTCATTATTTTATGGCTACTGTTAATGGCAATGTGTGACTCCTTTGGTTTCCCAGGATGTTACTGAAAAGAGTATGACAGGTTCCCTTTAAAGGCTCTCATTTTATTGATTTGGTGATGAAGAATAAGGGGGGAGGGGGGTCTTGACTTAACTTTCTTCCTCTGAAAAGGGGGGAGGCTTATTAGAGGATTTATAATAATAATAATAATAATAATAATAATAAATTATTGCTTATATAGCGCTATTTACAATTACAAGATCAATAGCGCTTTACATAATAAGATCTATAAAATCAGCAAATAAAATAATTAGGATATTTATGATAAGTTAAAAACTTAAAAGTAATACAATTAAAAAGATGATCACAAGTCTAAATGGCAATATAACATTCATATATTTAACTGCTAATCAAGGAAAAATTGTTTAAAAAGGAATGACTTAATTGACTTCTTGAAAACATCTACAGATTGAATAGTAGGTAATTGTAATGGGAGCTCATTCCACAAATACGGTGCTGCTGCCTGGAATGCGCGCCCACCCAAGGTTACAAGCATCTTCCCACTTGGTGGCTTCAACAGAATGCCTGAGTTGGATCTAAGATTATACGAGGGCTTGCATTTAATAGATAAAAGATTGCTGATGTAACTAGGCGCGAGGCCATGAATGACTTTGAAAGCTAATAGCAGATGATAAGAAGAAGTTCATAGCTCCATCTGTGCTTAGTGAAAATACTTTGTCCCCATGTAGTCTGATCATGTTGAAGTAAGGCTTTCTGTTCGAGAGTGTGCCAGACATTTGCCATGAGGTGGTTTTTAGAAACGCAGCTTGTTATCTCTGTTGGCCCAGTGAAAAAGATTTATCATACTCAAGCTACAGCACCACTAATCCTTCCCCAAAGAAAGCTTGTTCACTCGTTTTGTGTCAGCAGATTATTTTTCTTCTTTTTTCCTTCAGGTTTCAGCACCACTTTATTCTGCCCCTCAGACCATTGCCCAGCCTCGTCCCACTCCTACGTCTGCCCCAGTCAAGGCTCCAGAACCTGCCAAACCCGCTGCTGCCCTGGTAGATTTATTTTCACTGGATAACCCGGCACCAACCCCATCAACAGATTTGCTGAATTCCCTGGCGCAAGTCACCCCTTCCTCTCAACCACCTAAGACAAGTTCAGGGGTCAATGAGGTGTGATTCTAAAGTACATTAAGAAACTCTCACTCTTACTTTCCTGTTTCAAGTGTGTTCAAACAGACATCAGTTCTGTCAAAATGAATTACAGGCAGGTCGTATCTAAGTTTAAAGGCGCACCTTCAACCGGCAACTGCCCGAAGCTGAGATTCATCCAATTAGATCGCTATGATAAGCAGTGAGAATTTCCATAGCAAAAACAAACGGTTGAAAAGCTTGTCGGCTGAAGGTGGGCCTTTAAGTAGGCAACAACAATTTACACTGTATATTCATGCTGAATACAAAGACATACATGTACTTTCAAAATGACATCCTTTCTTATCATCATTTTGCTTTCATTGATATCACATTTTGAATTTTTTTACTTTGTTGTTTTGTGGCACTTTGTTACCGCACACCTTGTCTCAGAGAATGTGGCGTTCATATTTCACATTTCATTGTTATTTTTATTCACATTTTGTTTTAGCTGATTGGTTTTGGCGCATTCCAACAGAACACAGTCATTGACACTGGGTTTAGTCAACCACAGCAAGTATGTGCCACCAGCCTGTTTAAAATTTGACACTGCATGAAGCATTTTTCTGGTTTCATGGTAACAACTGGGTGAAGCTCAGTGGAAGGTGGGAGTATAATGGGGAACTCTAGGGGTCCCTAATGGTGATTGTCCATTCCTTAGACTGTAATATGGTTCTATGGCTGGCATTCCCCCACCTGCCCCAACATGCATATTATTATTATTATTATTATTATTATTATTATTATTATTATTATTATTGTTATCTATAGCCCTCAAGGCACTGGTCACTTGCATTAATTGTAAGAAGGGGAAAAAAAGATTGGAAAATACTCATCTCTAAGTGGGCTCCTGTAATATGATACAAAGTGTTGCTAATCAAACCTCAGTTGTTAAAAGCTTGAAAAATGATCTCTGATAAAAATGATCTCTTTTTAGCCTTGGGAAGTGGGAAACCCTGCAAAATCATGTTTTGGTTAATGATATCCACATTTTCAACAACTGGGACCAGAAAAAAAGTTTTAGCATCTAGACAACTATAGTAGATGAAGGTACAATTATTTAATTATAGTTATGTAAAAAAAGAATATTATTGTTATAATAATTAATTAATTTTTATGATTATTTTAAAATGTATTACACGTCCCTTCTTCAAACAGCTGAATTCAGCAGTGCCTTCAGAATCAAGTGAAGATTCCCTTCTCAAAGATGATTTGACATCTAATAAGTCCACTAAAGGTTGGTAGGCAACAGCTGTTTTGATTGATTAAAAATGAAAATTAGCGAAACAGCAATTCTCAAGCCAAATAGAGTTTTTGGCGAACATCATTGATGTTGAAAACAAATGGAATGTTTCAAAGTTACGTAAGATTTTAAGCAATACTTGCCAAATTTACCTGTCAGAGGAAGAGGTGGCAGACTGGCTTAGCTAGAAAACAATTATTATTATTGTAATAGAGTTGTCCTGTTTATTGTTGATAATTAAAAATTTTGCCTTTCAATATCACATCAGAATTTTCCTTTTTTTTCCCCTGACTATCCACTGTTACTTAAAGGGGCTAGGTCACACTATTTTAGGTAATTTTGTTTAATTAAATGTTAATTATGAGCTCTAAACGTCAAATTGGCAGAGCAAGGGTCTTTCATTTGCAAAATCACGGCCACATAACAACTGAGAATGATTTTCCAATACAAATTTGAAAAAAGGTGGGCCAACGTTTTTCAAATTTACCCAAATTCACTCCATTTTAATCCTCTCCAGTTTTGTCCATCCATGTCCCTTCTTGGCTTCCCTGTGTTTTGTAAGAGTTCTTCCATAGTTGTGAACAGATAATTTAGCTAATTCTATGACCATTTGATCAGTGCTAAAATTGCCTAAAATTGCGTGACATAGCCCCTGTAACGTAGCTTGATTGTAAAATAATAATTATTATATGAAAAAGGAAAGACAACTAATTTAAGCTGCAGTGGTAATTATTTTAGGCAAGAATAATCACAGTTGCAATAAACTTAAGCAGCTTTAGTGGAAGCCTGAAAAAAATCCCTTCTTGAACAGAATTTGAATCCAGGACTGACGATTCTAGTGCACCTCTCTCAGTGCTTGGTTGCCCTGGCTGATAAATGCTTGGTTGCTAATGGAAAACCTGGAAAGTCATGGAATTTAAGAATTTCCAAGGCTGAGCTGCCTAAGAAAATTTTCCGGGAGCCCTTTGGGCTTCCAACATTAAAAGTTAGAAGCCCAAGTCATTTTTTCAAGAGCCCAGAATTAATTAATTCCAGCTGGGATCAAATTTACAAGAAAGTGGGCTACTTGTGCAGAAATTTGGGTGCCCACACTCGCAAATAAGGCGCCCCATGTTTAGATTCCATCACACAGCTTGAGTATGCCATAGTTTTAAGTGTGTGCCTTTTTTCTTTTTTTTTTTTTTTTTGGAAGTCTGGGTTCAAGTTTTAGCATCATCCAAATGGAATCATTGATCTCATTGGACAGTGACTTGTTTGTGACATTGTCTCTTGAATTTTCCTATCTGACCATCTTTTGCAAAAGCCACAGATATTCAAAACATGGGAAAATGCTCAACTGCTGAAAATTAATTGTTATTGTTAACTTCAGGCCATTATCGGACATTGACACTGAATAGAAAACCGATGATCTTGTGTAATTTGTTTTCTATTTTTGGGCTGGGTTTTCCATTGTTTTTTCTTCAGGCAACCAACCTTTTGGCAAATAATAGTCACCCGCTAAACTTTGATCTTTGAAAAATGCGTGGTTACCCCCAATTTTCTTTTTGGATTTCAATAACACTTGTTAAGATCTACATTTCCTGCATAATCACACACCAGGGCAAAAATATCTTTAATTAGTAGGCACCGTCCTTAAACAAAATTACGGCAATATAAATTAAATGATATCTTTGCTTTTTTAATGAACAGACAGCATTATGGCATTGTATGCCCCCAAAAGCCAAAGCAATCAGCCTCAAATGTATGGAGTCCCTGGCGGAATGTACATCACCCCACAGCAGCAACCACACCCTAATACTCCTCCTTCATTGTTCAACAATATAAGGGGAATGCCTGCTCAGGGCATCCCCATGGGAATGACGCAGGGTGTGGGAAATCCCCTCCAGCAAGGGTTCATGCAACAGCGACAGCAACAACAGCAACAGCAGGTTAGATTGCAAGCTCTTGTTAATGCCAGGATTACAGTGGAACCTCTTCCAAACTCTCTATAACACAGAATTTAACTATTGGAGGGTAATGTAAAGTGCTAGATTTCTACCCATGTAAACCATGTGAGTGTTAGCTGCGTAATTTTCTTAGCCCTTATGGTTATAGGCAGCTAGTACCTTATTTTTCAGTTTCAAAAATCAATGTATTACTTTCTTGTTTCCTGTTGGTATAAATCAATAAATGTTGTTAGCCCTGCTACTTGGGAATTGGGCCCACACAAGGACAGGGCTAACGCTCACATGGTTTACATGAGTAGAAACCTAGCAATTCACATTACCCTCAAATAGTTAATTCTGTTGAAATATAAGTGCTACACGGCCAACATTTGCAAAAACGTAACCGTCCTGTTTCTAAAGAAACTGGTGCTGCGTCGGTGGGGAAGTAGTATACAAAAATTTGGTTTTAGCAACGGAGTTGATAATGTAAATTGACCACCGTACAGAGATTCTAAAAGCTGTACGGTGGTCAATTAATCCGTTGATAAAACCAAATTTTTTACAGAATATCAAGTTTTGTGCTTGTAGCCTGCATGTAGTAAAATGTAAGGGGAAAAACCTTGTTCAGTGAAACACTGTGTAACTCCTGGTCCCTCCGCACTTCTTACTTTGTTCCAGGAAAAAAGTATAGGATTCGGCTCTGACTTTTCTTTTTTTAAAATATATCTTTTGGGGTCGTGATTTGGCTGCGCATGCGTAATATTTCTTTGCCTGGTAGAGACGCTTTTCAGAGAAGACAGCCTAAGAGGGATTCAAACTCGGCATTTCCTCATGCAGAGGTAATCACAATGACCACTAGACCACGGAACACTCCCCGACAGGTTTGGTGTTTTCATTGCACGCAATGCCATATCTGGTTATCACAATGACTCAGTAACACATCTCACCACGGTTGGGCTAATATTCTCCCGGGTGGTAAGAGAAAGTATTAAATATTTTTTAACCCGTTGACTCCCAGGGGTTCCCCATTGACGAGTAAAATCGTCTGGCTTTAGACAGAGTAAAATACTAAGTCTGGCCGGTTTATGCTGGTTTGGGCATCAATGGGTTAAATACCATCATAGAAACTTGTAAAGCATCTGTTTACTAGTTTTGATTGGAATCAGTGCCTTTAAAAACAGTTTTTAATGTACACATCTTGTATTACTGTACCTTCATATTCTGACTGCATGTACAGTCACACAATACTTCAATGTGAAGAGGTTTATTAGGGGTGCGCAGGAATTCATCCCATGTATACTTGCAGTAAGCCCTTTCCCAAGTACATATGTAGATTTATGTATAGAATGCCTCCCTTGGGAGATTCAACACTCCCACTATTGTAAAAGCCAATCTCCCTTGGGAGATTCAACACTCCTACTGTTGTAAAAGCCAATCTCCCTTGGGAGATTCAGCACTCCAACCATTGTCCGGGCCAATCTCAGCTTCATGGAAATATGATACTTTTGATGGGAAAAATTTGTTTCTAAAAATACATTTACTTGGGAAAGGGTTACTCAAGGAATTAGTGGAGAGTCTGTCAGTATAGAGGCTTCCCTTGATGAGTTCCTGAGGTATGTCTTTCACTCTGCTGTAACATGAGCACGAAAACTATGCAATTGTACCATGCTAGATTCATGTAATAAAGAAAGGCTTCTTAGAAGTGGCCAAAAATTATGTGGAAATTTATTGCTCATCTCGTGCAGTAGCCCCAGATCCTGGGAAAAGGGTACTCACTTAACAAAAGGAAAAGATGTGGTGACAAATGAACAAGTCTTATCCTTCCAAATATACAGTATTGTAAACTAAACGTAAGCAAAAGGTAGTTACCACTGTGATTGACATACATAGACTGTCTAGAATCTCCTGCCAGACACTGAAAATATCCTATTCTATCCCTTAACCATTTATACATGTAGGCCTTTATATTGTGCGGTCAGAATAATTATTCAATCATTCTTACTAACTTGTTCCCACTCCACCGTCAGAAGCTATGCTTTTGTGGATGTTTTGTAAGACAGCTGTTTAGGACCCAAACAAGCAGAACTAACTGGTATTCTGTGGTTTTCAGGTTGCACAGGTTCAACAACAAATGCAACAGATGCGACTTAAACAACAGACGGCTGCTCAACAGCCAAACATGCAGAGTGGACAGGGTGCA
>NC_090879.1:28322007-28329507 GCF_036669935.1 Montipora foliosa
ACTTGTTGGTGAGACAGTCCTAATGGTTGAAAGATTTGCTGCAATGCTCTGCGTTTTTTTTTTGACAGTTGTAACGGCCGATTCAACTGATCGAGGAAATGTTCCTTAAAAACTTCAAATCACGATGTTTCTTTTCAAAAATTCATTTTATGGACAGCCAGATAAATAAAGTTCACTCATCTGCTATTTTCTGCGTTGTCCTGAGTGACCTGCAACCCGACCTGTGACCTGACCTGTGACCTGTGTTTTAGACCCGCCGAGGATTCTGAGGTTGCAGAGCCGTGTAAATTTGATGATTTTTGGCACGATGCTACCATCTTGGACAAATTAACTGGAAAATTGAGACCACCCCTCCCCCCAAAATCATTGATGGGAAAATGGCGCGTTTTGGCCTTCACGCGGCTTCATCCTTTGATTTTCTGTTCCATTTTATTCTGTCCAAGATTGTAGTGAAATTATCGACTTTCTACGTGCCCAAGGTTGGGAGGCGAGCGACCTTTGGAAGTGGGAGAAATTCAGCTAAATTCTGGAGGCACTTGGCCATGAGCGGTCTTGGAAGTTGTACGCCTTGTCTATTCATACTGTATGTGGCGACCCGTCAAATCACTCAGGACAACGCATAAAATAGTAGGTGAGTGAACTATATTTATCTGACTGTCCATAAAATGAATTTTCGAAAAGAAACATCGCTATGTGAAGTTTTTATGGAACATTTTCCTCAATCTGTCTCAAAATAACGTGACGTCACTCGCTCTCGCATCCTTACGGTTGTCTGCCTATGATGTCACACTTCTCACAAAATCAGGGGCACCCAACGAGATAATATAGTTCAAAACCACTAAACATAGCATTGTTAAACGTATTTTAGTATTAAATGGTAGCTATAGGCATATTTTTATCCCCTAAATTTTTTTTATCTGTTCGGATTTCCTAGCTGAAAGTCCATTGATCCGAAAATTAAAGGGATCAAAAGTTACCTTTTCGAAAATTTCAGCCAGAAAAAAGGCTCCCGAAATTTCTAGGTGACATTTTTAGGGAAAAAATCCGTTAAAAATGGGAAATTATACCATTTTTTAGATGTTCGAAAATCCTAGTACGGGCAGGCAAGCAAGAAATTTTACAACAAATGTTTCCAAAATTCTAGATCTCAAATCGTCTTCTGAACAGATATTTCCGAAAAAATAGATAAGAAAAATAGATAATTGAGTAGCTGCTGCTGGAAAACTAGACATTTCCCTCATATTACAGTGATATTAGCATCTTTTATTGTCACCTCAAATAACTGTTGATGTACTGTTGATTGCGCCTGATGATAACATGAAGTATTCGGCTTTTTCTCCGATTTTTCACCTTGAAATTCTTTGTTCCTTGATGGCTTGAACAGAGAAACCGCACCAACTGTCAAGCGGGATGTGCAGAAATACCTTTGATTGTATGAATAAAGTCTGGCTTCGCAGACATTCCAGCTAGAGTTCTATTTTGTTTTCGTCGTGTCTTTCCTTGAGTCGCAACGTGCAGGTAATTTCCAGTAAAATCTGATTGGCTCACATTTGTAGCATGACACATGATAACATCACTTTTGACAGGTGGGTAGGCGGGCGGCAGACGACTTGTTGTATCAGGCGTACGTTTCCTTTTCCGCCCTGTCAAACGGAAAGTACGCCTGATCGCAGGTTAAATACGTGCAGGCATCGATAGAGTCTAAAAGTACTCACGAGTGACCACCAGTGACCACCAGTGACCACGGGTGACCACGGGTGACCACGAGTGACCACGAGTGACACGAGTGACCACGAGTGACCATGACGTCATTGTTGAGTCATTTTCACATCATTTCATCAAATGATGACTTAGGCCCGGGTTAAACGCCGTACTTCACTTGAGCCGAACTCAATTCAACTAATTTACATGAATTAAGTTCATGTGAAGTACGGCGTTTGACCCAATTAAGTTCGACTGGTTTTATTTGGATCGGCTGAGGCGTTCTTCACGGCCACTCCAGGCGGGAATAACGGCTGAAGATCTCCATTGGGTCAAACGCCGATCTTCACATGAGCCGAACCAAATGCATAATCATGTTAATGTATGACACAGCCTCGATCTCGGTTTTGCTATTTATTTTCGTGGTCAGTTAAAGTTCGGCTGATTTAAGTTCGACGTTTGACTCAACAGGCGAACTTAACTAGTTTGGGTCGACCTAAAGTGTAATTAGGTTCGGCTCATGTGAAGTACGGCGTTTAACCCGGGCCTTATTCACGAAAACTGAAGTTATTTACTGTATAAATGCGTAGCGGACGATTTGAAATATCTTCCAAAAAAAAAAATCGGATAATTTTAATTGACTTTGCGTCCCCTCTTCGTACTCCAACACCCCGTCTCTCTCTCTCTCTCTGTTTTGGAGATGTTTAAAAACTTGCAGTGTGGACTATACATTGCAGATTGCATATGGAATGAAAGGAAACCCAAAATACTAAAGATAAGTTAAAGCAAAAGTAAACGATTATAATAATAGTCATAAATATCACATGACCATTTTATGATCAACCCTTAGCTTTGGAAAATTCCATTCAACTTTCAAATGTGTTGCCGACGAGATGTCTGGAAAAGTACTTCATTGAGTTTTGCGTCGTAAACTCACTACTCCTAGCGTTATAGTAATAGTGCGGCCATTTTCTTAGCATATATATCCTTTGGGTTGTGAACAATTCGTATAAATGTATTTTTATTAACACAATTACTTTTTTATTACACCTTATCTCTCCGTATGATTCCAAAAATACATATATGTTCTTATGTTCCGTAAAGAAGCTTGAAATGCAAGCTTTTTTATCGCTCTCCTGTACGTTTGTTTGGCACATAAAGAAACCGAACACCTGTGTATGGGAGCAGGAAGTGATAACATGATCCAGTTGTTAATTCCATGACATTACCTTACGTCGAGTTAAGAAACAATATTCATTTAGGGGGGGAAGGGTCGGTCCTCAGTTCAACTAAAGTTCCCTTATTTTGTCGATTTATAGGGCTCCCTTATTCCATTTGATAATAAGTAAATTTCAGTTATTGTTTTCCACCAGTAAAAAAATTAATTACTTCACGCTCTGAAGTTGAATTTTTGTTATGTCTAGTAGAGGAAGAGCCCTTCGTCAGAGCGAATCCGCTCTGACGAAGGGCTAACACTCGAAACGTCAGCTTTTAGAATCTCTGTACGGTGGCCAATTTACATTATCAGCTCCGTTGATAAAACCAAATTTTTGTATACTACTTCCCCACCGACGCAGCACCACAGTTTCTTTAGAAACTACCCCCTTCATGAAGAGTAGATAACACTGGCAAAACGTTGGTCGCCTGGTGTCTCAAAGGAAATATTCAAATCTAACGCTTGGCGTGTTTTAAAAAAGTTAAATAACATGGTGACATAATAAAACATACGTTTTGCTGTAGTTATCGTTTTTTCTTTTAATTTAATTTTTTTTTGCCTTTTTTTCAATTATCGGACTTATGCCGCGGAAAATCTTCAGTCAGTCTCCTCCCTTCTAATAGATACGGTATTTGATGAAACGGAGATATTTTGATTCAATGTCACCCGTGGTCACTCGTCAGACCTTATCCGCACAACAATAAAAGCAAGATGACACACGCTAACACCAACCCGGTTTGGCCAACACATCACGCATGCGCACAACCATTTCACCCGGTCAATTAACAGCCACGGACAGCTGTTTCGGCCTTTTGGGCCGAAAACAAAAAGGCCGAAACAGCTGTCCATGGCTGCTAATTGACCGGGTGAAATGGTTGTGCGCATGCGTGATGTGTTGGCCACTTGGTGTTAGCGTGTGTCACCTTGCTTTTTAATATTTGGCTGATTTAGCAACAGAACGGGAACGTCAGTGGCGACGGCGCGCAGAAAAAACACCAATGAGAATTCAAAATAGAGTAGACTCCTCTCTTTTCTTCTCTATTCTAAATTCTCCTTGGTAGTTTTGCTGCGCGCGCCGTCGCCACTGATGTTCCCGTTCTGTTGCTAAATCAGCCTAGTACTGTTGCTTATCCGCACGCATTGCAGGCATGCGAGCGAAAAGAACAATGATTGTGACGTTGGATGACGTAGTGCACATGGTACGCTTCTATTAGTCAAAGTAAAAAACAGAGGCCAATAAAATATGTCGTTTTATTTTCGACACAGTTACGCGCAATTTACGCGCTCGGTCTGGAAATTGCGCCATTCTGATTGTGACTGACACCGCGGCAAAATGAGTGCGCATGCTCCGCTTCCAACACATTTGATTCATTTGATTCGAGCTTTTGAGCTCTTTGTGTTTGAGTTTATTCGGCGGTGAAGGAAAAGTTCTATTGGACCTTTTGATGATCAAGATCTCACGCTCAACATAGACTCGACAGAAAAACTAAGCAGTAGTTCCGAGTTGTTTCCAACGAGAAAGTCAAAAGAGGTAAGCTTATTTAGGCATGAAATATTTATTTGTTTATGTTGTTTCCATGGAAGTTATCTTTGCCAAACCATGTTTGCTCGACGGTCTGTTTGCTCGTGTTTCAGTCACACCGTTGAAGACCTAAAAGTTGTAAATTTTAAACTGATAACATTTTTCGTTTACTGTTTTTCGCCTAAGGGCAATTCCTCTAAAAACGCGGAGGGTTTTGACAAAACAGAAGTTTTAACCTCTGACATGTGATACGAGAGCCATGGATTTTTCTGTGACCTGGTTCTCCACAGCAAGAGCAATGGTTTGTATGGTAGATGGTGATGCTCTTTCTTTTCCAGCTCTGTGTTGCTTTGCAGGACACACCAGGTTGTGGTATGATTCAATTTAATTGATCTCTAGATTTCTGTTGATTTCATTGTTCCAGTCATCTGACCTGAAGAAATCTTGTGGAAAGTGTTGATATCTGGTTGGCTGTCATTTTGACTGTCATTACTTTCAAGATGTGAGCAACTGTTTTTATCTGCATTGTTAGACAAAACCTCTTATTAAGGGAGTCAGTTAAGTTGTTTAGTTTTTTTTATAAAGGGATCTTTACAAATAGGGCACAGATTTCCATGTTTTTTTTCAAGTATCTTAAGTGACATCTGTGCATGAAAATGACCAAGTGATAATATTAAATATTATTGTTTTACTTTGATCAGTTTCCTGTTGTTTCTTAAACATGTCATTTATTCTTATTCCAGTGCTTAAGTCTAAACCTCTTCCTGGTGTGTGTGTGCTGATCTGGTCAAACCATGCATGGCAAGCAACATTCCAGATTGTTTTCAGAGATTGTGATGAGGATTTCAGCGTTGAATATTTTATTGGTTTTGTGATGAAAAAAGCCAGGGTTGTTATTCATCTCTCATTTTTTCCTGCATGAGATCCTGTATGATGACAACAGTATTACTGCAAATTAAACATCACAGATGTGAGCATGTCAGTGATTAAAACAAGATGGTTTCCAAACAGCTCTTCAAAATTGTCTAGAAAAGGGACGATAATTATTTACTTTCCACACCTTCTAAGTCAATGTTTGAACAAGCAAATATAATTTGGTTTTTTAATCCAAGTAAACTGTCTTACTTTCGTTAATACAGCTGTATGTTAGTCTAGTCTTTCTCTTGCTAAGCATTAGTTTGGATATTAACTTCTGAGAATGCTCCTACTTGTAACAGTCTTAATAATGAATATACGGTACTTACAACAATAAAATTATAGAGATATTTGAGTTACTGTATATTGTGTGTTGTGGTAACACATATTATAGTAGTTGTTGTGGTTGTTGTTGTTGTTGTTGATAGAGTCATTGTGGGTCTATCATTGGGTAGTGAAACTGGATCAGTTGTGCATAATAAAATGTTAGAGTATGAAGCAGAATGCCTCTAGTCTTGCTGGATGTATGATTACATTCCTCTCTCAGTATCTTTACACACAGTGCAAAATTTAGGCTGGATTTTTGCTGGTGCAATGCATGCAAAAGTGAAATCAGTATTTTCCAAACACATGCAGGTGAATGGTTTCTTATTTCATTATCATGATTCTCATGTCTCCCCACCCTCATCCCAGCAAGGCTCTACAAGGTGATCGACAAAGCTGGAGAAAAAAATTATAGTTACCAGCCAGCTGCAGGAAAAATACTGGAAAAATATTTTCAACGATGGACCACTACCAAACTCCAAGTAAAAGGGAAACATCAAGTAGCATTGGAGTCAAATTTATACTTAGTTTCAAAACTTTTTTGCGATCCTCTCTTAAAATTAAGACTTCTTTTCTTTATTTTATTGCCTTGCTCTTGGAAAAGTAACTAGTGTTGTAAAATATGAGAATGGAGGGCAGGGAAGTGACTTATCCAAGTTGCCAAATGAGTGGGATGCGGGCATGAAAAGAACTTATTTCTCGCTTTCAAATGATTCCAATGAAACAAGCAGACAATTTCCTCGTTCAACAGGAGCAACAGAAGCCATCTTCGCAGTAGAAATTATCACTGTGCCCTTGCAAAGATGTTTACCCCGCGTTTTCCTTCTCAGTGCACAGTTTTCCCCCGAGAAGTTTACCAACGCAGAGACCATCGCGACTAATAACATTACGAACTTCGTCCTTTTGCTCTAGCGCTCGAATACAAGGTAAAAATTCTCCTGGTTTGAACCATAGTTTTTTGATTTGAAAAGACACACGGAAGATTAGTCTTACAGGAATCTCTCTTCAAAATTTAAACCTTATCAAAGTAGTGTTGTCCTTATCATCGCAAAATGAAAACAAACACAGAGAATTTAAATTGCCGCCATTTTGCCGCGCTGTTGTTTCTATGGTAAATTCAATTGGTACCAGTCCCTCGCGCGTGGAAACGATTCGCGCGTGGCTCAAGCCTGCGCACTCATTTTGCCGCGGTGTCATTGTGACTTCGGATATGTCTCAGGGAAACGTAACTTCAACAAGTCAAAAGGTAAACTCACAAGAAATGGCTAGGCAGTTTGGCCTTCCAGCTCCGGAGCCACTAGATTTAAGCGGCGGTAATACCTCCGAAAATTGGAAGAAGTTCAAACAGAAGTTTACTAATTATGAAATTGCCACTGGAATAAACGAGAAAGAAAGTGCGATTAGAGTGGCCACGCTGCTAACAGTCATCGGCAATGATGCATACGATGTTTTCAACATGATAACGTGGGACGCAGAAGGTGATGACAAAAGGATTGACAAGGTATTACAGAAATTTGAAGAACACTGTGAACCAAAAAAGAATGTTACTTACGAAAGATACCAGTTCTTCTCAAGGGCTCAAAAGAGCGGCGAAACTATCGACGAATATGTGACAGAACTTAGAAAATTGAGTGAAACCTGTGAATTTGGAACACTAAGGAACTCTCTCATCAAAGATCGAATTGTGCTTGGTGTAAATAATTGCACGACGAGGGAAAGATTGCTCGGAGTACATGTACTGACCCTTGAAAAAGCTGTAGACGTGGTTAGATCAGCGGAAATGACAGAAAAGCAAGCTCAAAAATGGGAAAGTGACTCATCA
>NC_090879.1:28334507-28397007 GCF_036669935.1 Montipora foliosa
AATTAAGAACGACAATGGCAATAATTTTCCTTGCTCCTGAATAGATTTCTACGATCAGTTTCATACCGACAGTTTATTCGTCTTGTTTGGGACTTCATGGGGTATATCATACGTTGATGTGTGTATCGCTCGTTCTTTCGGTTTCTTAATCCTTTGGCGGCTATTCCTCAAACCCACTCGTCTAGACAACAAGATTGAAATCCAGGCCGATCGGTGGTAGTACTTTATCATCTGCAACTGCTTCCAGCTTCCCCCGGCACCGATCAATTTCGCTACAGCAGAAGCATTCCTCTGCCTTTGTTACCGCGTCCCAAGAGCAACACGTACATTTGCACCTAGAAAAAATAACGAGAAATTTGAATTTTTACAAATGAAGGGAACAATAGTAAACAGACAAAATCACGACTCCAACATACCATCTAGTATCAGTTGATTCAAACGATCTCGAAGCATTCCTCTTGTTCTTTCTCTTGAGCTCTTTCTCGTCGATATGCGGCTTTTTTTTCCTCAGTAGCCACGAGTCTAAATCTTCATAATTACAGGTAAGTGACTCAGAATATTTTTTCGAAGTCAAACGATAATTCCGAAGTCGATAAATCATGATCGATAAAAGACGAAGCTTCGCTTTCTGACATGTTTTCCATTGTTTACTCAAGTAGCAGCGAGCGATATGTTGAGTAAGTGACGTCATAAGTCCTCGCTCCAGGCTTTCTCGAAAAAGTATGCAGGCGACATAGCAATAATGGCGGATGCTACGAAAAACAAGTATTTCGACGTAATAACATTGAAATGTTGGTGAAAGTAAGTTAAATTCATTATTTGAAAAGCGTATGCAACATTTTGGCGGCGTTTCCTCGAGGATTTGAGACTTTTTAAAAAATCGTGTTTTTTCGTCGGAGTCCCCCTTTAAGCTGCAGTGGTAATTATTTTAGGCAAGAATAATCACAGTTGCAATAAACTAAAGCAGCTTTAGTGGAAGCCTGAAAAAAATCCCTCCTTGAACAGAATTTGAATCCAGGACTGACGATTCTAGTGCACCTCTCTCAGTGCTTGGTTGCCCTGGCTGATAAATGCTTGGTTGCTCATGGAAAACCGGGGAAGTCATGGAATTTAAGGATTTCCAAGGCTGAGCTGCCTAAGAAAATTTTCCGGGAGCCCTTCGGGCTTCCAACATTAAAAGTTAGTAGCCCAAGTCATTTTTTCAAGAGCCCAGAATTAATTAATTCCAGCTGGGATCAAATTTACAAGAAAGTGGGCTACTTGTGCAGAAATTTGGGTGCCCACACTCGCAAATAAGGCGCCCCATGTTTAGATTCCATCACACAGCTTGAGTATGCCATAGTTTTAAGGGTGTGCCTTTTTTGTTTTTTTTTTTTTTTGGAAGTCTGGGTTCAAGTTTTAGCATCATCCAAATGGAATCATTGATCTGATTGGACAGTGACTTGTTTGTGACATTGTCTCTTGAATTTTCCTATCTGACCATCTTTTGCAAAAGCCACAGATATTCAAAACATGGGAAAATGCTCAACTGCTGAAAATTAATTGTTATTGTTAACTTCAGGCCATTATCGGACATTGACACTGAATAGAAAACCGATGATCTTGTGTGATTTATTTTCTATTTTTGGGCTGGGTTTTCCATTGTTTTTTCTTCAGGCAACCAACCTTTTGGCAAATAATAGTCACCCGCTAAACTTTGATCTTTGAAAAATGTGTGGTTACCCCCAATTTTCTTTTTGGATTTCAATAACACTTGTTAAGATCTACATTTCCTGCATAATCACACACCAGGGCAAAAATATCTTTAATTAGTAGGCACCGTCCTTAAACAAAATTACGGCAATATAAATTAAATGATATCTTTGCTTTTTTCAATGAACAGACAGCATTATGGCATTGTATGCCCCCAAAAGCCAAAGCAATCAGCCTCAAATGTATGGAGTCCCTGGCGGAATGTACATCACCCCACAGCAGCAACCACACCCTAATACTCCTCCTTCATTGTTCAACAATATAAGGGGAATGCCTGCTCAGGGCATCCCCATGGGAATGACGCAGGGTGTGGGAAATCCCCTCCAGCAAGGGTTCATGCAACAGCGACAGCAACAACAGCAACAGCAGGTTAGATTGCAAGCTCTTGTTAATGCCAGGATTACAGTGGAACCTCTTCCAAACTCTTTATAACACAGAATTTAACTATTAGAGGGTAATGTAAAGTGCTAGATTTCTACCCATGTAAACCATGTGAGTGTTAGCTGCGTAATTTTCTTAGCCCTTACGGTTGTTATAGGCAGCTAATACCTTATTTTTCAGTTTCAAAAATCAATGTATTACTTTCTTGTTTCCTGTTGGTATAAATCAATAAATGTTGTTAGCCCTACTACCAGGGAATTGGGCCCACACAAGGACAGGGCTAACGCTCACATGGTTTACATGAGTAGAAACCTAGCAATTCACATTACCCTCCAATAGTTAATTCTGTTGAAATTTAAGTGCTACATGGCCAACGTTTGCAAAAATGTAACCCTCTGTTTCTCAAGAAACTGGTGCTGCGTTGGTGAGGAAGTAGTATACAAAAATTTGGTTTTATCAATTAAGTTGATAATGTAAATTGACCACCGTACAGAGATTCTAAAAGCTCTACGGTGGTCAATTTACATTATCAACTCTGTTGATAAAACCAAATTTTTGACAGAATATCAAGTTTTGTGCTTGTAGCCTGCAGGTAGTAAAATGTAAGGGGAAAAACCTTGTTCAGTGAACCCTGTGTAACTCCTGGTCCCTCCACACTTCTTACTTTGTTTGAGGAAAAAAGTATAGGATTCGGCTCTGACCCTTCTCTTTTTAAAATAATTATATCTTTTGGGGTCGTGATTTGGCTGCGCGTGCGTAACATTTCTTTGCCTAGTAGAGACGCTTTTCAGAGAAGACAGCCTAAGAGGGATTCAAACTCTGTATTTCCTCATGCAGAGGTAATCACAATGACCACTAGACCACGGAACACTCCCCGACAGGTTTGGTGTTTTCATTGCACGCAATGCCATAATTATATGGTTATCACAATGACTCAGTAACACATCTCACCCCGGTTGGGCTAATATTCTCCCGGGTGGTGAGAAAAAGTATTAAATATTTTTTAACCTATTGACTCCCAGGGGTTCCCCATTGACGAGTAAAATCGTCTGGCGTTAGACAGAGTAAAATACTAAGTATGGCCGGTTTATGCTGGTTTGGGCGTCAAAGGGTTAAATACCATCATAGAAACTTGTAAAGCATCTGTTTACTAGTTTTGATTGGAATCAGTGCCTTTAAAAACAGTTTTTAATGTACACATCTTGTATTACGGTACCTTCATATTCTGACTGCATCGACACTCACACAATACTTCAATGTGAAGAGGTTTATTAGGGGTGCGCAGGAATTCATCCCATACTTGCAGTCAGCCCTTTCCCAAGTACATATGTAGATTTATGTATAGAATGCCTCCCTTGGGAGATTCAACACTCCCACTATTGTAAAAGCCAATCTCCCTTGGGAGATTTAACATTCCCACTGTTGTAAAAGGCAATTTCCCTTGGAAGATTCAACACTCCCACTGTTGTAAAAGGCAATCTCCCTTGAGAGATTCAACACTCCCACTGTTGTAAAAGCCCATCTCCCTTGGGAGATTCAACCCTCCCACTGTTGTAAAAGCCAATCTCCCTTGGGAGATTCAGCGCTCCCACCATCGTCCAGGCCAATCTCAGCTTCATGGAAATATGATACTTTTGATGGGAAAAATTTGTTTCTAAAAATACATTTACTCGGGAAAGGGTTACTCAAGGAATTAGTGGAGAGTCTGTCTGTATAGAGGCTTCCCTTGATGAGCTCCTTAGGTATGTCATTCACTCTACTGTAACATAAGCACAAAAACTATGCAATTGTACCATGCTAGATTCATGTAATAAAGAAAGACTTCTTAGAAGTGGCCAAAAAGTATGTGGAAATGTATTGCTCATCTCATGCAGTAGCCCCAGATCCTGGGAAAAGGGTACTCACTTAACAAAAGGAAAAGATGTGGTGACAAATGAACAAGTCTTATCCTTCCAAATATACAGTATTGTAAACTAAACGTAAGCAAAAGGTAGTTACCACTGTGATTGACATACATAGACTGTCTAGAATCTCCTGCCAGACACTGAAAATATCCTATTCTATCCCTTAACCATTTATACATGTAGGCCTTTATATTGTGCGGTCAGAATAATTATTTAATCATTCTTACTAACTTGTTCCCATTCCACCGTCAGAAGCTATGCTTTTGTGGATGTTCTGTAAGACAGCTGTTTAGGACCCAAACAAGCAGAACTAACTGGTATTCTGTGGTTTTCAGGTTGCACAGGTTCAACAACAAATGCAACAGATGCGACTTAAACAACAGACAGCTGCTCAACAGCCAAACATGCAGAGTGGACAGGGTGCATTTGGATCAAGCTTGCCAGGGATGGGAAATGGCTGGATGTCATCACAGCAGCCCATGTCATTTCCTCAGCAGCAGCATGCTCAGTATGTCACAACTGGTCCAGCACCAAACAGTATGAATTATGGTGGGTACCCAGTGGGTCTCATGCCGGGGTCTGGCCAAACTATGAGTCACCAATTGTGGAAATAAAAATTATACAGTCTTGTAAATAAGAATTTTGAAATCAGTAGTAGCCTTGTACATGGACAGTTGGTTGATAAATTGCTGATCTTTGCGTAAAGCTTGGCCACACATGTTGCAGAGTTTGTCAAGAAATAAGCTGGAAAGGCAAAGTTAAAATGAATGATTGTTTTTAGCCAAGACACTGACGTTCATCGTGTTTGTAATGAATGGCTTCTTTCCTTAGAATTGGGAAAATCATATCAAGTTTTTGTACGTCTTTGGTAATTTATTACTGGTTGCTGGTTTGTACCAAACTGTTTTAAATTGTACACAAAAAATGAAGGAATCGGATTTTCAAAGACACCAAGGTGTGTGTTCATCTTCCCTCCTTCATATTTTGGCTCTGACAATTCATTTTCGAAGGAAGGCACAGTTTCCTGCTTGAAATTTGGCTTTGATTGACAAAATAACTGAAATGTTTTACTTCTTTGACTACCGGTAATGCTTGTACTTCATGTCTTTCATTTTACTGCACATCATGGTGTGGTCAAGTTTATCAAAGACAGTATATTACAGTTAAATATCACAGTAAAAAGCAAGCTGTTTCTAACATTGGGAAAAGCTTGTTTCAGGAAGTCAAGTGAAATAAATGTTTGCCAAAGGTAGTGAAACTATGTAAAACCAAACTAGTTACTGTTGAGAAAGTTTATTTGTCTACCTCTGACGGAGGCATCACGCATTGATTTTCTAAGTTGGCAGTGCTCGGCGAGAGAAATTATTTTAGGTGTAGATGGTCCGAGAGAAAATTCATAAGAAGAAGACGCATAGCTTTAAATCATTGGCTCCCTACGGCTGGACATTCATAGAGGCTGGTCATCTTGTGGATGTCCTAACAAGCCTTTGGCTAAATCAATACCAGCCATCCTCTTTTAAATCTCTGGGATACAGTGACAATAGGCCCTTTTCGATGTATTAAAATTCAGCTTGAAAAAGAGGTTGTGAGGACAAAGACAAAGGGAAGTGGTTGATATGCAAATATTTTTCACATTCATTCCAACGTGTTTCTATTGTTTTTCTCCTCACTGCCTCACTATCAAGCTGAATATTTGATATTTCGAAAATGGCCTATTGACGCTTCAAATGTCCCCTTTTTTTTACCTTGCTCGTAGTATTATTATGGGGTTTACGAGGAATCTGTTCTGGGCAAACTTACAAATCGTCAATCCATTTGTAAATTGTTTTAATTGAGAATTTTATGTATTCTCACTCAGTTAATGTAAATTCCAGTATTATTTTTACTTCGGTCAACTTGTTAGCTGGCCGGAAATACGTCCGCTTTCGCAGGCTATCAATTTGTCTGTCACCTGTGTAATGAATGATTTTTACACCGGAAAGGTGAAAATGCAACCAACTTCCGGTCATACGGTTTTCAGTTTAGTTTTGCGAAATAGGAACGAGATCAGTCGCGTCACAGACCACGTTGAGGGAACCAATCATGAACCGACTTCAGGGGCGGGAAAAGAAGTGCGAAAGGGTTTTGTCTCGCCTCTGATTTGCCGAAATCATGTAATTAAAGTATTCAACAAGCGTACCTATGCAAAACTTCGAAATCGTGAAATTACAACTGAAAACCGCTCTTAATTCACCAATATTTAATGAGCTTGGCTGGCTAACGCCTTGAGTTTTGCGTTTGCGCATGCTTGACGACTGCATTGTCGTTCTTGAGAAAAGTAAACGTTCGTTCAAGTTTTAGTATCGTCAGTATTTGTGTAAGATAAAAGTAGTATGAACACATTCAAGGATAAAGGAAATAAATGTCGCACAAATGACGCTGAAGAGCTTGTGAAAGCATTTACTTAACTCTAATGCTTCCATGCAGAAGACGTAGAACCCCGAGCGTTTACCATTTGTCAACAAAAACCGAAAATTCCGGTTGGAAATTCAAATGGTACAGCAAAAATCCTGTACCATTTGTAAACTCTTACTCGACCCGGCTCACTTTGGCCTCTTTTCCCGCCATTCGACACTGCAGATGCAGCCGCCATTTTCATTTGTCATTGTTTTCTTCGAACCGCGAGAGACTCGGGCTTGGCGAAACGCAACACAGGGAAAATCCTGTGCCATTACGAGCGTTCCATTCCAACCAGATTTCCGTGCAATGGTAAATGCCCCCCGTCTCGTTTTTTTCCCTTGGGGAGTTTAAGCATCGACGACGGGAACGGCAATGAGAACGTCATCTTAGAACATAAATTTGCGTTATTGCAATCACTTTGCCACTATTCCAAGCCTTTTAATATGACAAAGGTGTAGCAGTCCCTCAGGAAGGAAAGCGTTATGGGCAGCGCTTAATTTAGGAGAGAAAATGAAAATTTATCTTCACATACTGACGTTCATCTTCAAGCCTTGTTGTTTTGCTGACGACGGCAAAGAAATGGACAAAAGTTAAAAAAGCGCGTGCAGGGGGTGCAAAGCTATTGTTTTTGTCCACTGAATATGTAAATTTGTGACGTTCTCTTTGCCGCCGCCACTGTTGCTTAAGTTCCATAATATAATAACTCGGACACAAATGTTGGTCGTGTAAACCTCGCAGAGGGAACGGCAATTTATTTCCAAACTCAAAGCAGAACGGTAACTTTACAAAATACAAAAGTTGATATGATTAAGAATTGGAAGCAAATTAACGGCATAGAAGTACGTGGTTGACATTAAAACGAATAATCGTTGCAGATTAAAGATGAAAACATCGTAATCGCGGAAGATTATTTCTGCGTGGCGAACTAAAGGAAAAAAACAACATATCATAGAACGTTCAGCTTAACCTCTGTCAACATCCCATATGAATAAACCTCCAAGTGAAGTATTATCGTTCATTTCGGACACTGAAAGCTTGATAGGGATCATGGGAAATGAACATATTTCTTTTAAAAGCCAAACCCCAATGACTGGACTCGCAGAACTCGAACCTGGGAACGTGTGATTAATAACCCCTTCAATTACCCACTAGACTACCACATCAATAACTGCGAGGATGTCATTTTTTATTAATGTCAAAAATTTTTTCTTCCAAAAGTGCCGCTGTAATCGTGTATTAACACCCACTAAGAAGCAACCTTACACAGTGAAAAAAGGTCCGTTACCAAACTTCAAGAGAAAGCTAACCATTTGAAAATCAACCTTCAGACCATTATTCAGCAATGATTTTATATATATACTAATTAGTTTTGATAAATAATCCGTTATAATCGGCACATTTTCTAGTCAGTTGATCTTTAGTGGTTAAGTGGATAAGAACAGTTCCTTCAAAGTAGGTGCTCCGGGTTCAAATCCTGTCCAGGGGCAGCGTTTAATTTTTCTTTTTATTTGCTACCACAAATTTAAAGTCCTGGGACAGAGTAATCTAAATGAAGGATAATACTTAATTTGGAGCAAACTGACAATGAAGGATAACCCTTCATTTGAGGAAGAGATCATTTTGCTTTGCCAACCATAAGACAAAAATTTAATTAAGTAAATTATTTATTTTTGCCCCGTTTTCTATTTCGTCGCTGAAAGACTTATGATAGCGCAAAGTATTAATATTTTGAGGTGACATTTTCGTCGACCGTCGTAGATCTTAAATTCCCGGGAATTTAAGAAACAGCGACGGCTACAACTACGACATCGCCACAAAACAATAATATCATTGGTTAAAAGGGCATAAATGATCGTGCTCCACGTGCAGCACTGATTTTAGCTCATATTTTTGCGGTTCTCTGCATAACGACGACGTGAAATCACGAAATGTTAGGTTTTGACGACAACGTGAGCATGCGGGCATCTTTCATTCTCTATTTTCAGTCGGAAACCGTTCGTACCAATTTATTTTTAGGAAACTTCGCCCACATTGTACGACGTGAACGAGATGCAATAATCGCGAAAGACTTTTACTAGAGCAAAGTTCTATTTTGAGGTGGCGTTTTCGTCGACGTCGCCGTCGTAGATCAGTTAAATTCCCTATTGACCAATCCGAAACGCAATATTCTGTTGAGTATGTAATTTTTAATGAAAGAAAATTATCTCGGTTATAACAAAAAGTTATTTTAATAACTTTGTGTTTACATTGCGCTTTTACATTGTACATTACATTACTGTACTGCGCTTTTTACATTGTATTTTTAATAAAAACGAAAACGACGCACAAAGCTGAAACTTATTTACATAGACTTGGATCGAAAATTGTAGCCATAAATATATCCTAGTTAAATAATTGCTAAAAAATGTTACAAATGAGCTGCAAAAGTTCTTATTTACCTCTTGCTAACCGAGTTCGAGGTCCGTACCGTAAAATTACGGACCGAGTGTTTTTCCGCGCTTGGGCCATAAATCAACGGGAAAAACGAGGATCCGTAACCTGACGGAGAAAACTAGGTCAATAAGATGTTTATTATGTTTTTGTGGTAATCGACCGCGCGAGAAGGGAAACTCAGGTTGAAGTCAAGCGGAAGGTTTGAACAACTCCCACAAACATTGCCGTGCCAAAATCCGAAAAACGAAATCTTCTTGGTTGTTTGAATTAGTTGCTAGCAAGATTCAAACAGTTTAACAAGTTTATGTAACTGACGACATTGAAAATGTTTTATCAAAATTTCAAATTTAGCGGGCCGCTCTTGAATACGGCCCCATAATTTATCTAATGATAACCATTACAATTTTCTCAAATTTGATTGGCGCATTAACTACTTTATTTTTCACTAATTATTGTGTAGGGTGGAAATCGGACAGTGAAAATTGGACAGCTAGCTGTAATCGGACAGTTGCATTAGCCAATCATATTAAGTGCACTCAGCTTAATCCACCAATCACAGAATTTATCACATATAACCATAGCAACAACCACTTACCCTACCAAACTGGGGATTTTCCAAAATGGACAAATTTGTAACATTAGACAGGCAAAAAGGAGGGCATTAATTTTGTTTACTCGGAAATTGTAATGGTTATGATGAATTGGTAACAGGACTTCGTGTCGTCCAATTCGGTCTGTAATCATACTCGTGATTATACAAATCGCACTCCCGCTACGCAGTCGTCCGATTTTGTTAATCACTCGTATGATTACAGACCAAATTGCACTCCAACAAGAGAAAATGAGGGGACAGAGAGGGAGGCTCCCGGTCCAGCCCTTGGGATATGTCATGTCCACGAAAGTTATTTTTAGACGAGCGGAAGTCTTCCGAGACGTCCGCATGCAGGCCAACCTCGGTCCGATGTTTGAAAGAAAATAAATATTCATCAGCCTTCCACGTGCGCCGTCATTGCGCCGTCTCTTTTCACTAAGAACCTGAGAGCGAGGCAAGACTGCATGCGGACGTCTCGGAAGACAGACTTCCGCTAGAACAAAGACTTCCGCTCGTCTAAAAATAACTGTCGTGGACATAACATATCCCGGCCAACGCCCTGAGCCTCCCTCTCTGTCCCCTCATTTTCTCTTGACTCCAATCAATCCTATGACCATTATTAATCACAGCGCGCGTGCTAAAGTGGTTTTCAATTGAGTGTCGACAGTAATTAGCGAATTGCATTCGTTTATGATTACTTCACTCAGTGATTGGTTCAGAGTTCTCGCGCCACTTTTTCAACCAACCAGTTGCCCGTTTCTCGAAAGTCCCAAAAACTTTTCGGGCCCGAAAAGCCATTTGCGAAACTGCCAACCGCTTGTTTTTGAAAGCCGATCTTTTAACATGTTTTCAAGGTAACAAAACGAAAAATGACTGTGAAGTTTGACGACTTAAATCCTCTCCGTTCTTGAGATACAGAGGGAACTGTGACCTTGAAAATGGCCCGTAAAGTTTCGAGACTTTCGAGAAACGGGCCCCTACAGAAGTGAAACCAAAGGCAATCGAGGCTCGCGCGTGTACATTTTTCGGCGCTTTGAGTCGGCTACGTGTAATTGCTTAGAGTTTTGATTGGTTTACCGGATTGTCTCCGTCCTTTTTGATTGGCCAAAGTAATTACTTTGGTTTTCGTTTTACGACACTCGATTGAAACTCGCTCTATCTGAGGGTTCTAGGAGCTTTAGCAACTACGACGATTCGCGTTATTGTAATCAATCCGCCACTATTCCAAGTTTTTCAACACGACAACGGTGTGGCAGTCCCTCAAGAAACAAACTGATATGAGTCACGCTAAATTTAGGGGAGAAAATGAAAATTTATCTCCTTGTACTAACTTCAAATTTAGCTATTTCACGTTGTTGTTTTGCTGACGGCAGCAAAGAAATGGACAAAAATGAAAAACGCATGTGCAGAGCGCGCAAAGATATTGCTTTTGCCCCTAATTACGCAAATTTGTGAAGTTCTCGTTTCGAAGAACTTTTTGTTAGGACGATTCGCCTACTTACGATAGTGCCAAGTTATATTTTGAGATGACGTCGTAGATCTGCTTAAAGTCTCCAGCAATTAACCAATGACAACTTCCAATGGGAAAAAATGATACTTGTGAGTTGAATCTTGAGGTGGCTCAAGCCAATTTCAAAGCTTTAAAGTAACGTTCTTATTAGAAGGTTTGGCACTATTAGCAATGTTATGGTACCATAAGAAACATCAATTACTGCTGAACAAGATGCGGTCATAATTAGTAAGTAATAATACCAGTAAAGCGGTCACAAGATGAAGAAACAAGTCACTGTGGCAACGGGAAAGCCCTGAAATAAGGAAGGAGGTTAGGGCGCTGGCCTTGAGATCCGGAGATCCCGGGTTCAAGACCCGCTCTAACCACTCGTTGAATTGATCCTGGTAGTCCCTGGTTCAATTTCCCAGCTGCACTTGTAAGTAGCCAACTGGTTTGCCTCCGGTCCGCGTTGGGATTCTTAACAGTTGTTGTTGTTCTGTTTCGTCGTTTCGTTGTGTTTCATTGGCCCTGAAAAGCCCCCATGGGGAGCGGTCAATTAAGTATGTATTGTATTGTAATAACACCGTTTACTTTGTCTTTCGTTGCACATACACTGTATCTCAAAAACAAACCTGGTGACAACCATCCCCATTTTTTATTGCTGTAAAGCGATCAGAAGGTCAAGATGAAACTTTCTGCAAAGTTTAAAAAAGTTCTGTACAGCGGATCCAGAGCCACCTTAACTCCGTGATTTTTTTAAGGTGGCTCTGACTGTGCAGCACAGATTTTTTTAACCCTTTCAGCCCCGATAGTGCCAAATGGCACTTATAGATTTTACTCTGTCTAACACCAGACGATTTTACTCGTCAATGGGGAACCCCTCGGGGCTTAAAGGGTTAAACTTTGCAGAAAGTTTCATCTTGGCCGTCTGATCACTTTCCAGCAATTAAAAAAAATGAGGGTTACCGAGTTTGTTTGTGAGATATGATCAACTAAAGCCAAAATATGGGGTGTTTTTGCTGGGCTTTCCTGTTGCCAAGGTAACTTATTACGTCACAATGATCACCGCATCTTGTTCAGCAATAATTGGTGCTTTATACGGTACCATAACATTGCTGTTACGTGATACAGTGTGTAGTGCCAATCTTTCTAAAGAGAGTGTCTTTTCAAAGTATTCAAACAGGTTAGAGCCACCTTAAACAATCTACGCGTGGACGTCACAGTTAACTCCACCGTACCCTGGAAGACAGATACAACTTTTAGTGAAGCAAGAACCTCCATTTTCACTGCAATTAGTGCATGCAGGCACATTCTCCACCTTGACAGCAAAACTCAGTTCAATGGCAGGGGAATAGTTCATCCACAATTCGTCACCAACTTCTTCGTTCATAATCATAAAAGATGGAAGATCTTCAATGTCTCCCCCAATTGGAATATCTACCTGTACATTGTGATCAACGCGAGAAAAGGTCACTTTCCTTCTGAACAAGACACGCATGGATTTATATGAATAGACCAGCTGGCTTTGGGTGTTTTGAGCAAATACTTCAAAAATGTTTGGTGCAACTTGTTTTGGCGTTCCAGTGAAGTATGCATTTGGGAATAAAATGAGCGGATACTGAATTGATGGATAGCTAAGTGTATCATTTGGTCCTGTGAAATGTGAAAAAAATAAATGAGGCAAATCAGTATTTCAATTGAAATTGATGTGTCAGTCTAGAAATACAAGTTAAACAATGCAAACTGAGAAACTAAACTTTGCAATAAAAAATATCAATAGTATCATATTAGACTAAAGTGTGGTATTCATCAACTTACTTCTACTCAAGAAGAATGCAACTGTTAATGAAGACAAAGTAATGTATTTGTAATACAATCATACGTTAAAAACATTGAAATCTTTGTGAAACACTTTTACAGGTGAAACTGGATACCCACCTGCAACTTTCTCTCAAACCTGGACAAGGCATGCATGACCTACTACCGGTAGCAAGGACCTTGGGTTTGCAGGTCCATAGTACATAATTCGACTGTAAAAAGGCTCTTCAGTTTTGAGAGAGATTGGGGAACACTAATCCTATTATGGCTTCATTGCTGGTGTAGGACACACATTTTCACCATATGAATGACTCAAGCCTCATAATCCAGGTTCAAATTCAGCTTTGGCTAATCAAATGAATTTATGCCTGTCGGTCCCATAAATCTAAGTATTTAACTGAGCCTTGCTTGGCAAACAGCCAATTGTTTGCCTTCTCCTGAAGGGGTCTCTTAGTGTATTGCAACACAGTGTATTTTTGAAAGGTAATCACATGACTTTGAGGGCAATTTGGGATAAATGAGCCTGAGAAATCACAAAAAAATTGCACATGTGGTAGGGCAAGTGTGATTTGTGGTCTTTGAAAGAAGTTACAAGTGCTTAGTTATTCCAAATTGCACAAGAAAAATCATGTGATTACCTATTAGTATGTAGTTTATAATTATTATGGAGAAGTAACACAAGCATATCATGTAGCATGAATGACATACCGGTATTTCATTACTGATGAATCACTATGCACGGCTTGGGCATACAATTCATGTTAGCACAAATCGCAACATATGGAAATAAACAATGGTTTGTTCTCTATATGTGGGTTTGCATGAATTATTAGCCATGACTAATGTTACCTCTTGCCCTGAATGGACACTTTTCTGCACTGTGTTACCCGAAATAAATTTTCTAGTAGCCAATTAGAATGGATAATTTTTTCGCGTGCTTCTTTATTTCTGGCTTCTGTGAAGTTACATACATCCTCACAAGCTTCAAGCTTTGATTATACTGCTGTGTTTATCAGGGAAGCTTCTTTACTTTGCCCTTTAAATTAATTAATTTTATGAAATGGAAACTAGACCACTTCAGGAGTAGTAATTGGCCCACTGGTCAGGTTGGATTGGCATGAAGATGTGTCAGGTTCCATTCCCCTTTGACCAATGGCTCAATTTCTCTTACAAGGTTGCACCATCATGTCACCTCTAAGAGGCATTGTAAATACTGGTACAGTCATTGAACTGGTTCCTGCCTACCAGTTGGAATTCTCAACCATGTCATGTTTCATTTGAATTATTTCTTTCAGTTCAGGTTATTTATAAGTACAATGCATGGACTAACTTCATTTGATGGCTATGCACACCTCCACCGTGAACAAAGTATTGTAAATTTTTTTTTTTTGCAAAAGTACTACACTGTACTTACTTTCAGTGCAATTTTCTCCTGAATATCCTCGTAAACACTGGCACTCGTTATCCACACCACAAGTACCAAAATAACAGGTTCTTCCACCGCAATCAGGAGCGGTGCAATTTGGACATGGATCCACTTTAACTGCAAAGTCCATCTCCCAATGCAGCCACTGTGTGTACCAGATGCCTGAGGAACCACCAACATCTTGATTGTTGAACATCCACAGATGGATGTTGGAGATATTTGTAATGTTACTGATCGATGAGTAGAATTTGTTTCCACTTGAAAAGGCAGCTGCAAAGAGATTATTCAATCAATAAACTAATAAAATTTAGTTAAATATTAACTAATAACTAATTTGATGTTTCCCTCCATTTAGACATCGATGCATCCATCAATGCTTTGATCAACAGTCTGAGATTAAACTCAACTTCATGGCAACAAAAACCCCTTCACCTGCAGCCTTTATCCTTTTATCTTGTTTATCATGTCACGGCAGCTATGCTGATTTCATACCCTGGGGAAAGGGGACTATTTGCAAGGACATTTTGGAGAAAACTTTCCTTTCCAGAACCACATGCCTGGATAAATCCCAATGATCAAAACACTTAGTTATACATGATGCAACAAAATACCCAACTGCATGATTTAAGGCACCTCAGCTAAAATTCAACAAAACAGTGTGTGGTAGCCAATTTCAAATGAATCATCAAACCATTGCAATTGAGCTGTTTGATGCAAATTTTTGCCATTTATAAAGAAAGGGAAAAAATATTATTATATTATCACTTGTAACAGAATAAACAAATTCAATCAAGAAGTCTACAGACCGCTTTTGTAAATGACAACCACAGGTCTTTTATATTTATGATACCGGTAATGAGACTTACTGCCCTCGCTTTGCAACAAAACTTCTTTTGAAATTTGCTTGTACTAACGAGGCTATAATGGTGAATTCCACAAAACTCGTTAAGAAAACTGTACAAAAACCAACAAAAAGGACTTTTTCACTATTTCTTCCATGTGAATTCCACAGCAGTTACTTCTCTTCCCCCTTCCCCTATCCAATGTTGATTTGAAAAGTGTTGCTTTCCAGGAAACTGTTCATGACCCCCAGAAAAGAACATTGAGATGGGGGAGTCGGGAGAGGAGTCAATTGAAATTGTCGGCCTACAACTGGAAAGCGCTTGCGAGGGTCATTTCTTAAGAGTTTTGTCCACGATTGGAGGTCCCATTATTTATGACTCAAATGGATTATGGTCAATAAGTCAATGGCTCATGAGTCATGTCAGTCAATGAGACTCACAGTCAAATTATAGCAATAATTTATTGATTAAGCCTAAGCCCTCGTTTCAGTGATTACCGGTAGGCCTAAGCACTCTCTGAAATTTTAGCTTTCATTTTATGGGTTAGGGTAACTGCACTAACTCATTGACTCATTGATTCATTGACTCATAAATACTTGATACTCCCACGATTGTAGAAAGGATTAAAATAGAATATTTTATTTACTTGACACTAAACAGATAACATTTGGAGGACTAAGACCATGCTCCATGAATTCAAACCACATTGATTTTGTTAAAGTAATGGACTGATTGCTATGACTCGTGTCCTGAGACACTTATTTTAACTGCACTTCTAGCCTGCAAAACTGGCAGCATGAGGATGTTTTATCGTGACCTTCTATAAACATTGTTAAAGTGGTACTATGATCAAAAAATCATTTCCTTTTTTTCTTCAGATTTTGAAAGCGTGTTTGCTTAACACCTAACTGGCAAAATTTTGAGCTTTGAGTTTTACCCAAAGGCTGTTTATTTTCAGTGTAAGTTTTGGATTTCACGGTCCGCCATTACTCACGTTCAAAACTGGCCGATTGGACCTCGGAGGGTTGGATCTAGAGAAAATGACGTCATTTACTCACTAGCTTAAAATTTCAGCGTGTAAACGCAATTTATTACATTATGCAAAACACGGGTTTAAAAGTCTGAAAGCCCGAAACTCCTGTGCTGCATATTAATTCGGCCGCGTACACAAGCATTGCATTCTTAAACTTGTGAGTCTTTGACGTCATTTTCTCCTCGACCCAGCTCTCTCAAGATTTTAAAGTTAGTAATGGCAGACCAATAAATAAGAAAATTCCAGTTAAAATAAACAGGTGTCTTTTTAAAATCAAAACTTAAAACTTGGGTCAGTTAGTGTTTAGTTAACATAGTTTTGAAATCCAAAGAAAAAAAAGAATTGTTTTTTTGGTTGTAGTACCACTTTAAGTAAAGTGATGGTTGCTTCATTGTTTTGGCTGCACCAACTGAAGATAAACTGCTTCCTGCAGCCAAAAATGTAGGCAAATTACGACACACAGGAAAGTTGCCATCACTGGACTTCATGCAATACAACAGTAACACAAATTACCTTTAAATTTAAGTGTTCTCCCAGGCATTAATGTGATTGATCTATAACGAAACTCCCGTTGCTCATCAGTTATTGTCCTGCCCCATACTATAAACTCATTCTCTTTCAGCAGCTGGTAATAACCATTGTCATAGGTGCTGTCATAATCCACACCAGAGAACAGAACAAGAGGATATTCATGAGACGGCTGGGGTTTGCCTAAGAAAATAATTCCATCATACATTTCATTTTCAACATAACATTGCATTGTAAATTTAACTTCTCAAGGGCATTTTCTAGAAATCTAACACTAAAAAAATGACTAGCCTTTCTCTCCACCACATTTGGGGTCCTCTTAGGTTTCACTCTCACAACAATCAGCCAAAAAATACTTTTATAAAACTAAAACCAAAGAAACTGAGTGTATAAAAATAAAATTCCATTCCCACAGAGATTGTAGAGGCAATTAGCTAAAATTGCGTTCATAACTGCAAGGATGATAGCTTCACTTGAATTCGTATTGGATTCTGCAGTTCAATATTATGATTCATTTCATATATCATTTCATTAGAACCCACAAATGACCAGTTCCAAACATCAGTGGCTTCATAGATCAGTTGGTTAGAGCGTCACACCGGCATCGCAAGGTCATGGGTTCAAACCCCATTGCAGTCCTGAATTTTTCAGGCCAGTCTCTACGCAATCGCTAAAATTGTGTTCATAACTACAAGGATCATAGCTTCACTTGAATTTGTGTCTGCAGTTCAATATATGATTCCCTTCATATATCATTTCATTTGTTAAAGGAAACTTTAGTGAATGCGGTGAAGGCTGACCATAGAATACCTCACTTGCCTAACGGTGGCAAAAAACTGCAACCACATGGCACTCCAAGCACGCATTAGTCTCGACCAGGCCTCTGCTACTTGCTGCCAAAATAGCAACTTACACTAATTAGCAACTATTCACCTCAGTGCCGGTGGGTAGTGGTGGATATTTACCTCGCCGCTTTGTGGCTCGGTAAACATCCACCACTAGCCACCAACGCTGAGGTGAATAGTTGTTTTAAGTATATACTAAAACAGTGAGATAATATATAGCACAAGATGAGTTGAACTCAATTATTCCTGCAAAGATTACAACATTTTCAGGCGTCAATTCTGCGCGAGTTGCTCAGAGGTGAATAGCAAAGGATATCCGGAGTTTGAGTAGCCAATCAGCATGCATGTTCAACAATATCCACTGTTTTAGTAGATACTAATAAAGATTATCACAAATTACAATAATTATTTGCTGATGAGGGTAAAATTAATAACAATCATAAAGAAAAGCAGCATTCATCTTAATAATACATACCAGACATTGCATAGACACTTCTGCGAGACCTTTGATGTATGGAGTCAGGCTCATAACCACCAAAGCCCTGAACAGCATCATTTTGAAATATATTAATTCAGAAAGAACCAGATAGAGCTTAGTATTATTTAATGTGAATAACTTGTTTTACAGACCGATAAGTCTAAGCCTTTGCTACCTAAGATATTTCCAACAATAAGGTAAGGGTAAAGGCTAGCAAACTTACTTAATACCCAGCCCCATCAAATTTATCAAGTGCGAATGGCAAAGGTGCATTTGCTTTAAAATGGGAAAAATCGAGCTTATTGCTAAGCAACGAAACAAATGGACCAAGGAATCCAGCTAGATTTTTCATCATTCTCAACCAAACTTACCGTTATATGAAGACAAAACTCCTCCAACACAAACAGAATAACGAAGAAAACGAGAGCGTTAACGTTTTTTGCCGTCATTTCGACTTCGTAGCCCGCTCCCCAAAATTGTTTTATGGCAACTGAGGTATTTCGTTCCCAGTACTACATATAGAACTTCGAAAGCAAAAGGACTGGGGAGTGCAGTTGACAGCTGAACGACGCTCGTCCGCGTAATAGGGTTGTCCACATTATGCTCACAATTTTCACTATTATGCTAATACTTTATGCTCAAAAAATATTACTATTATGCTCAAAAAGTTCCACTATTGTGCTCAAAAATTTTCCCCCTGATCACTCATTTTTGACATAAAAATATAAGTCCCAGACTCTCATTCACCCCACGTGGCCACATCCGTTTCCTGTGGTGAAGTCTGGGGCAATCGATTGTTACGTATATTTCTCCACAACAAATCAGGAATGCCAATTTCGAGATTGTACCTAATTCTGATGTATTTATGCTGGCATAATTCTCGATGCTCATGCCTCACTATTATCCTCAAAATCATGCCGGCATAATGTGGACAACCCTACCGGGTAAGTACTTAATGTATCCCTTATTATTATGTATTTTTATAGTGTATTTAATAATTATCCCTATATACCCATGTATACCCTTATATACCTCTATATACCCTTGCATACCCTTATATACCCCTATATACCAATGTATACCCTTATATACCCCTATATGGCGGGATACCCATGTCTGCCTTATATACCCATGTATACGCTTGTATATCCTTATATTCCCCTGTATAACCACGTATACACTTGTATACCCTTATATACCCCTATATACCCACGTATACCCTTGTATACCCTTATAGACCCTTATATACCCACGTATACTCTTATATACCCCTATATACACATGTATACCCCCATATACCCGTGTACACCCTTTTATAAGAAACTGGATCGCAGGATAATGCAATTCAAGAGTTTTGATTGGCTAAGCCATCATGGGTTATGAGCCATTATACCATGATCTACAAACACGACAAGCATATTCGTGATTTTTTAGGCCTTTTTATTTTCATTGTAGTCTAGTTTTCTATATTTTGGGGGCGTTTTTAATAAAGCAATTACTCCATTCGCGCTTCTTGGATATGAGATAATTATAGCCAACTCGGCGCTACGCGCCTCGTTGGCTATCTATCATCTCATATCCAACGCGCGCTCATCGAATAATAGTTAAATATATCAAAGTATACCCTTGTATACCCTTATATACCACTATATACCCATGTATACCCTTATATACCCCTATATACCCACGTATACCCTTACATACCCCTGTATACCCAAGTATACCATTGTATAAAATATATAGACCCCTATAAACCCTCGTATACCCCTATATACCCATGTATACACTTATATACTCAGGTATACCCTTGTATACCCTTATAAACCACTATAATACCCATGTATACCATTATATACCCCAGTATACCCACGTATACCCTAGACAAACGGAACAAAGATGCTACGTACGAGGGTGTGTCGGCCCCTAAACAATATGTGACAAATCCCACGCCTACTCACAGCTCCAAACCGCCCTTGTCAATATAGCGTAAGAATTAGATGGCTTATATATTCCGAAGAAAGAAAGATAATTTTATCTGTCTTATGGTAAGTACTGGAGTCGCAGATTACAAAGTGTGCGCATGCGCCCTCCTAAAGGTAACATACATACAGTCATAAGCTTTTTCCGAATAACTACAGGAGCTAATATCTTTGAGACATTACCTTTACAGCTAAAATACATAGCATATACAGATACCTACTAAATACATAATATTTAAAGATATATTCATTAAAAAGAAAAGCCGCTCTACAAAATGCGGCCCTGGATTCTCTTTTAAAACCAGTAAACTCATAGGTACGGATAAAATCAGGTAGCGCATTCCGCAACTTAGCTGATACGTAAGAAAAAAGAGAACTAAGACCATAACTGGTTGTTCCAGGTTTATTGAGGAACAGAATGTAATTTTCGCGAAGATCATGCATAAGAAGGGGACGGGAGAGACAACGTATTTTTCATATAAGCAGAAAAACCCTTTTTTTCAAAAAAAAAAAACAAAAACAATACCACATACTTTTATCAAGTAATACGAGGAAATTTTGAATGCGCTTATTGCATAGAGATATCGAGCTTGACTTTCGTAGTAAGAGGACAGGTAATCTGCAAATATAAATATAGTTATTCTCTTATTTACATTATTTTACTGTTTCTTTGACACGAGAATTACAGCGAAATGAAAGCACAACTTTGTCGCGAATTTTCTATGATAAAAACTTGTTCAGAAATCCAAAATCTACGTTAACAGCACACACCAGGCCTACTCCTGAGTACCTGGCTAGAAATCATTTCCTCTGGCCGCGCTTCAGCCATTGGATGAGGGCCAGTCTCGTGCTTCTTAAGTTGCCTCGCTCATGCCCAAAAAGAATTCTGGGTAATTCTGCCATTCCATGACAAGGGAAGACTCCCGATTCTCCTTTCACAGTTTTTTTCATAAGTGTCGGGCCACCCAGTCCTACCAGCAAAATAACGCATCGATTGAAGGTTTTAGCTTTCAAAACTTGCCCAGATGGTGTCAGTAGGTCCTGGAATTCGTCCACAGAAAGGCCAGAGAGACAACTTCACTCGTGAACCGCCATGTTTACAACAGAGCACTTTAGGCGTCCCAGTCTGCATGAAACCATCTCTCGCCTCTGTCTCAGACAAGACCAGACACGCACGGTTCTTACGTTACGTACGTTTATGCCTATAAAATCAACTGAAATGTCAATTATTAGTAGAAAAAAAGAAAAAAAAACCAGCATGTTATTTTTTTTTTGGTAGGCTAGGTATCGAAGAGCAAAAACATTTGCGCATGCGCTGACGGAATGTTTGAACAAGAGAGAAAAACGCAGTACCTCCAGACACCGGCGCTGGAGCGTCGTACCAAACGAGTCATCCCGGGATTTCGGCCCGTGCGATCGCTTTTGGACGCAGTTGGCCCTTCGCTGCTTTCTGCTACCGACCTTGCCTCCCGGTACGGCATTGAGGGAGAGATATGTCGGCCCCTAAACCATATGTGACAAATCCCACGCCTACTCACAGCTCCAAACCGCCCTTGTCAATATAGCGTAAGAATTAGATGGCTTATATATTCAGAGAAAAGTCATTTTATCTGTCATATGGTAAGCACTGGAGTCGCAGATTACAAAGTGTGCGCATGCGCCCTCCTAAAGGTAACATACATACAGTCATAAGCTTTTTCCGAATAACTACAGGAGCTAATATCTTTGAGACATTACCTTTACAGCTAAAATACATAGCATATACAGATACCTACTAAATACATAATATTTAAAGATATATTCATTAAAAAGAAAAGCCGCTCTACAAAATGCGGCCCTGGATTCTCTTTTAAAACCAGTAAACTCATAGGTACGGATAAAATCAGGTAGCGCATTCCGCAACTTAGCTGATACGTAAGAAAAAAGAGAACTAAGACCATAACTGGTTGTTCCAGGTTTATTGAGGAACAGAATGTAATTTTCGCGAAGATCATGCATAAGAAGGGGACGGGAGAGACAACGTATTTTTCATATAAGCAGAAAAACCCTTTTTTTCAAAAAAAAAAACAAAAACAATACCACATACTTTTATCAAGTAATACGAGGAAATTTTGAATGCGCTTATTGCATAGAGATGTCGAGCTTGACTTTCGTAGTAAGAGGACAGGTAATCTGCAAATATAAATATAGTTATTCTCTTATTTACATTATTTTACTGTTTCTTTGACACGAGAATTACAGCGAAATGAAAGCACAACTTTGTCGCGAATTTTCTATGATAAAAACTTGTTCAGAAATCCAAAATCTACGTTAACAGCACACACCAGGCCTACTCCTGAGTACCTGGCTAGAAATCATTTCCTCTGGCCGCGCTTCAGCCATTGGATGAGGGCCAGTCTCGTGCTTCTTAAGTTGCCTCGCTCATGCCCAAAAAGAATTCTGGGTAATTCTGCCATTCCATGACAAGGGAAGACTCCCGATTCTCCTTTCACAGTTTTTTTCATAAGTGTCGGGCCACCCAGTCCTACCAGCAAAATAACGCATCGATTGAAGGTTTTAGCTTTCAAAACTTGCCCAGATGGTGTCAGTAGGTCCTGGAATTCGTCCACAGAAAGGCCAGAGAGACAACTTCACTCGTGAACCGCCATGTTTACAACAGAGCACTTTAGGCGTCCCAGTCTGCATGAAACCATCTCTCGCCTCTGTCTCAGACAAGACCAGACACGCACGGTTCTTACGTTACGTACGTTTATGCCTATAAAATCAACTGAAATGTCAATTATTAGTAGAAAAAAAGAAAAAAAAACCAGCATGTTATTTTTTTTTGGTAGGCTAGGTATCGAAGAGCAAAAACATTTGCGCATGCGCTGACGGAATGTTTGAACAAGAGAGAAAAACGCAGTACCTCCAGACACCGGCGCTGGAGCGTCGTACCAAACGAGTCATCCCGGGATTTCGGCCCGTGCGATCGCTTTTGGACGCAGTTGGCCCTTCGCTGCTTTCTGCTACCGACCTTGCCTCCCGGTACGGCATTGAGGGAGAGATATGTCGGCCCCTAAACCATATGTGACAAATCCCACGCCTACTCACAGCTCCAAACCGCCCTTGTCAATATAGCGTAAGAATTAGATGGCTTATATATTCAGAGAAAAGTCATTTTATCTGTCATATGGTAAGCACTGGAGTCGCAGATTACAAAGTGTGCGCATGCGCCCTCCTAAAGGTAACATACATACAGTCATAAGCTTTTTCCGAATAACTACAGGAGCTAATATCTTTGAGACATTACCTTTACAGCTAAAATACATAGCATATACAGATACCTACTAAATACATAATATTTAAAGATATATTCATTAAAAAGAAAAGCCGCTCTACAAAATGCGGCCCTGGATTCTCTTTTAAAACCAGTAAACTCATAGGTACGGATAAAATCAGGTAGCGCATTCCGCAACTTAGCTGATACGTAAGAAAAAAGAGAACTAAGACCATAACTGGTTGTTCCAGGTTTATTGAGGAACAGAATGTAATTTTCGCGAAGATCATGCATAAGAAGGGGACGGGAGAGACAACGTATTTTTCATATAAGCAGAAAAACCCTTTTTTCAAAAAAAAAAACAAAAACAATACCACATACTTTTATCAAGTAATACGAGGAAATTTTGAATGCGCTTATTGCATAGAGATGTCGAGCTTGACTTTCGTAGTAAGAGGACAGGTAATCTGCAAATATAAATATAGTTATTCTCTTATTTACATTATTTTACTGTTTCTTTGACACGAGAATTACAGCGAAATGAAAGCACAACTTTGTCGCGAATTTTCTATGATAAAAACTTGTTCAGAAATCCAAAATCTACGTTAACAGCACACACCAGGCCTACTCCTGAGTACCTGGCTAGAAATCATTTCCTCTGGCCGCGCTTCAGCCATTGGATGAGGGCCAGTCTCGTGCTTCTTAAGTTGCCTCGCTCATGCCCAAAAAGAATTCTGGGTAATTCTGCCATTCCATGACAAGGGAAGACTCCCGATTCTCCTTTCACAGTTTTTTTCATAAGTGTCGGGCCACCCAGTCCTACCAGCAAAATAACGCATCGATTGAAGGTTTTAGCTTTCAAAACTTGCCCAGATGGTGTCAGTAGGTCCTGGAATTCGTCCACAGAAAGGCCAGAGAGACAACTTCACTCGTGAACCGCCATGTTTACAACAGAGCACTTTAGGCGTCCCAGTCTGCATGAAACCATCTCTCGCCTCTGTCTCAGACAAGACCAGACACGCACGGTTCTTACGTTACGTACGTTTATGCCTATATAATCAACTGAAATGTCAATTATTAGTAGAAAAAAAGAAAAAAAAACCAGCATGTTATTTTTTTTTTTGGTAGGCTAGGTATCGAAGAGCAAAAACATTTGCGCATGCGCTGACGGAATGTTTGAACAAGAGAGAAAAACGCAGTACCTCCAGACACCGGCGCTGGAGCGTCGTACCAAACGAGTCATCCCGGGATTTCGGCCCGTGCGATCGCTTTTGGACGCAGTTGGCCCTTCGCTGCTTTCTGCTACCGACCTTGCCTCCCGGTACGGCATTGAGGGAGAGATATGTCGGCCCCTAAACCATATGTGACAAATCCCACGCCTACTCACAGCTCCAAACCGCCCTTGTCAATATAGCGTAAGAATTAGATGGCTTATATATTCAGAGAAAAGTCATTTTATCTGTCATATGGTAAGCACTGGAGTCGCAGATTACAAAGTGTGCGCATGCGCCCTCCTAAAGGTAACATACATACAGTCATAAGCTTTTTCCGAATAACTACAGGAGCTAATATCTTTGAGACATTACCTTTACAGCTAAAATACATAGCATATACAGATACCTACTAAATACATAATATTTAAAGATATATTCATTAAAAAGAAAAGCCGCTCTACAAAATGCGGCCCTGGATTCTCTTTTAAAACCAGTAAACTCATAGGTACGGATAAAATCAGGTAGCGCATTCCGCAACTTAGCTGATACGTAAGAAAAAAGAGAACTAAGACCATAACTGGTTGTTCCAGGTTTATTGAGGAACAGAATGTAATTTTCGCGAAGATCATGCATAAGAAGGGGACGGGAGAGACAACGTATTTTTCATATAAGCAGAAAAACCCTTTTTTTCAAAAAAAAAAACAAAAACAATACCACATACTTTTATCAAGTAATACGAGGAAATTTTGAATGCGCTTATTGCATAGAGATGTCGAGCTTGACTTTCGTAGTAAGAGGACAGGTAATCTGCAAATATAAATATAGTTATTCTCTTATTTACATTATTTTACTGTTTCTTTGACACGAGAATTACAGCGAAATGAAAGCACAACTTTGTCGCGAATTTTCTATGATAAAAACTTGTTCAGAAATCCAAAATCTACGTTAACAGCACACACCAGGCCTACTCCTGAGTACCTGGCTAGAAATCATTTCCTCTGGCCGCGCTTCAGCCATTGGATGAGGGCCAGTCTCGTGCTTCTTAAGTTGCCTCGCTCATGCCCAAAAAGAATTCTGGGTAATTCTGCCATTCCATGACAAGGGAAGACTCCCGATTCTCCTTTCACAGTTTTTTTCATAAGTGTCGGGCCACCCAGTCCTACCAGCAAAATAACGCATCGATTGAAGGTTTTAGCTTTCAAAACTTGCCCAGATGGTGTCAGTAGGTCCTGGAATTCGTCCACAGAAAGGCCAGAGAGACAACTTCACTCGTGAACCGCCATGTTTACAACAGAGCACTTTAGGCGTCCCAGTCTGCATGAAACCATCTCTCGCCTCTGTCTCAGACAAGACCAGACACGCACGGTTCTTACGTTACGTACGTTTATGCCTATATAATCAACTGAAATGTCAATTATTAGTAGAAAAAAAGAAAAAAAAACCAGCATGTTATTTTTTTTTTGGTAGGCTAGGTATCGAAGAGCAAAAACATTTGCGCATGCGCTGACGGAATGTTTGAACAAGAGAGAAAAACGCAGTACCTCCAGACACCGGCGCTGGAGCGTCGTACCAAACGAGTCATCCCGGGATTTCGGCCCGTGCGATCGCTTTTGGACGCAGTTGGCCCTTCGCTGCTTTCTGCTACCGACCTTGCCTCCCGGTACGGCATTGAGGGAGAGATATGTCGGCCCCTAAACCATATGTGACAAATCCCACGCCTACTCACAGCTCCAAACCGCCCTTGTCAATATAGCGTAAGAATTAGATGGCTTATATATTCAGAGAAAAGTCATTTTATCTGTCATATGGTAAGCACTGGAGTCGCAGATTACAAAGTGTGCGCATGCGCCCTCCTAAAGGTAACATACATACAGTCATAAGCTTTTTCCGAATAACTACAGGAGCTAATATCTTTGAGACATTACCTTTACAGCTAAAATACATAGCATATACAGATACCTACTAAATACATAATATTTAAAGATATATTCATTAAAAAGAAAAGCCGCTCTACAAAATGCGGCCCTGGATTCTCTTTTAAAACCAGTAAACTCATAGGTACGGATAAAATCAGGTAGCGCATTCCGCAACTTAGCTGATACGTAAGAAAAAAGAGAACTAAGACCATAACTGGTTGTTCCAGGTTTATTGAGGAACAGAATGTAATTTTCGCGAAGATCATGCATAAGAAGGGGACGGGAGAGACAACGTATTTTTCATATAAGCAGAAAAACCCTTTTTTTCAAAAAAAAAACAAAAACAATACCACATACTTTTATCAAGTAATACGAGGAAATTTTGAATGCGCTTATTGCATAGAGATGTCGAGCTTGACTTTCGTAGTAAGAGGACAGGTAATCTGCAAATATAAATATAGTTATTCTCTTATTTACATTATTTTACTGTTTCTTTGACACGAGAATTACAGCGAAATGAAAGCACAACTTTGTCGCGAATTTTCTATGATAAAAACTTGTTCAGAAATCCAAAATCTACGTTAACAGCACACACCAGGCCTACTCCTGAGTACCTGGCTAGAAATCATTTCCTCTGGCCGCGCTTCAGCCATTGGATGAGGGCCAGTCTCGTGCTTCTTAAGTTGCCTCGCTCATGCCCAAAAAGAATTCTGGGTAATTCTGCCATTCCATGACAAGGGAAGACTCCCGATTCTCCTTTCACAGTTTTTTTCATAAGTGTCGGGCCACCCAGTCCTACCAGCAAAATAACGCATCGATTGAAGGTTTTAGCTTTCAAAACTTGCCCAGATGGTGTCAGTAGGTCCTGGAATTCGTCCACAGAAAGGCCAGAGAGACAACTTCACTCGTGAACCGCCATGTTTACAACAGAGCACTTTAGGCGTCCCAGTCTGCATGAAACCATCTCTCGCCTCTGTCTCAGACAAGACCAGACACGCACGGTTCTTACGTTACGTACGTTTATGCCTATATAATCAACTGAAATGTCAATTATTAGTAGAAAAAAAGAAAAAAAAACCAGCATGTTATTTTTTTTTGGTAGGCTAGGTATCGAAGAGCAAAAACATTTGCGCATGCGCTGACGGAATGTTTGAACAAGAGAGAAAAACGCAGTACCTCCAGACACCGGCGCTGGAGCGTCGTACCAAACGAGTCATCCCGGGATTTCGGCCCGTGCGATCGCTTTTGGACGCAGTTGGCCCTTCGCTGCTTTCTGCTACCGACCTTGCCTCCCGGTACGGCATTGAGGGAGAGATATGTCGGCCCCTAAACCATATGTGACAAATCCCACGCCTACTCACAGCTCCAAACCGCCCTTGTCAATATAGCGTAAGAATTAGATGGCTTATATATTCAGAGAAAAGTCATTTTATCTGTCATATGGTAAGCACTGGAGTCGCAGATTACAAAGTGTGCGCATGCGCCCTCCTAAAGGTAACATACATACAGTCATAAGCTTTTTCCGAATAACTACAGGAGCTAATATCTTTGAGACATTACCTTTACAGCTAAAATACATAGCATATACAGATACCTACTAAATACATAATATTTAAAGATATATTCATTAAAAAGAAAAGCCGCTCTACAAAATGCGGCCCTGGATTCTCTTTTAAAACCAGTAAACTCATAGGTACGGATAAAATCAGGTAGCGCATTCCGCAACTTAGCTGATACGTAAGAAAAAAGAGAACTAAGACCATAACTGGTTGTTCCAGGTTTATTGAGGAACAGAATGTAATTTTCGCGAAGATCATGCATAAGAAGGGGACGGGAGAGACAACGTATTTTTCATATAAGCAGAAAAACCCTTTTTTTCAAAAAAAAAAACAAAAACAATACCACATACTTTTATCAAGTAATACGAGGAAATTTTGAATGCGCTTATTGCATAGAGATGTCGAGCTTGACTTTCGTAGTAAGAGGACAGGTAATCTGCAAATATAAATATAGTTATTCTCTTATTTACATTATTTTACTGTTTCTTTGACACGAGAATTACAGCGAAATGAAAGCACAACTTTGTCGCGAATTTTCTATGATAAAAACTTGTTCAGAAATCCAAAATCTACGTTAACAGCACACACCAGGCCTACTCCTGAGTACCTGGCTAGAAATCATTTCCTCTGGCCGCGCTTCAGCCATTGGATGAGGGCCAGTCTCGTGCTTCTTAAGTTGCCTCGCTCATGCCCAAAAAGAATTCTGGGTAATTCTGCCATTCCATGACAAGGGAAGACTCCCGATTCTCCTTTCACAGTTTTTTTCATAAGTGTCGGGCCACCCAGTCCTACCAGCAAAATAACGCATCGATTGAAGGTTTTAGCTTTCAAAACTTGCCCAGATGGTGTCAGTAGGTCCTGGAATTCGTCCACAGAAAGGCCAGAGAGACAACTTCACTCGTGAACCGCCATGTTTACAACAGAGCACTTTAGGCGTCCCAGTCTGCATGAAACCATCTCTCGCCTCTGTCTCAGACAAGACCAGACACGCACGGTTCTTACGTTACGTACGTTTATGCCTATAAATCAACTGAAATGTCAATTATTAGTAGAAAAAAAGAAAAAAAAACCAGCATGTTATTTTTTTTTTGGTAGGCTAGGTATCGAAGAGCAAAAACATTTGCGCATGCGCTGACGGAATGTTTGAACAAGAGAGAAAAACGCAGTACCTCCAGACACCGGCGCTGGAGCGTCGTACCAAACGAGTCATCCCGGGATTTCGGCCCGTGCGATCGCTTTTGGACGCAGTTGGCCCTTCGCTGCTTTCTGCTACCGACCTTGCCTCCCGGTACGGCATTGAGGGAGAGATATGTCGGCCCCTAAACCATATGTGACAAATCCCACGCCTACTCACAGCTCCAAACCGCCCTTGTCAATATAGCGTAAGAATTAGATGGCTTATATATTCAGAGAAAAGTCATTTTATCTGTCATATGGTAAGCACTGGAGTCGCAGATTACAAAGTGTGCGCATGCGCCCTCCTAAAGGTAACATACATACAGTCATAAGCTTTTTCCGAATAACTACAGGAGCTAATATCTTTGAGACATTACCTTTACAGCTAAAATACATAGCATATACAGATACCTACTAAATACATAATATTTAAAGATATATTCATTAAAAAGAAAAGCCGCTCTACAAAATGCGGCCCTGGATTCTCTTTTAAAACCAGTAAACTCATAGGTACGGATAAAATCAGGTAGCGCATTCCGCAACTTAGCTGATACGTAAGAAAAAAGAGAACTAAGACCATAACTGGTTGTTCCAGGTTTATTGAGGAACAGAATGTAATTTTCGCGAAGATCATGCATAAGAAGGGGACGGGAGAGACAACGTATTTTTCATATAAGCAGAAAAACCCTTTTTTTCAAAAAAAAAACAAAAACAATACCACATACTTTTATCAAGTAATACGAGGAAATTTTGAATGCGCTTATTGCATAGAGATGTCGAGCTTGACTTTCGTAGTAAGAGGACAGGTAATCTGCAAATATAAATATAGTTATTCTCTTATTTACATTATTTTACTGTTTCTTTGACACGAGAATTACAGCGAAATGAAAGCACAACTTTGTCGCGAATTTTCTATGATAAAAACTTGTTCAGAAATCCAAAATCTACGTTAACAGCACACACCAGGCCTACTCCTGAGTACCTGGCTAGAAATCATTTCCTCTGGCCGCGCTTCAGCCATTGGATGAGGGCCAGTCTCGTGCTTCTTAAGTTGCCTCGCTCATGCCCAAAAAGAATTCTGGGTAATTCTGCCATTCCATGACAAGGGAAGACTCCCGATTCTCCTTTCACAGTTTTTTTCATAAGTGTCGGGCCACCCAGTCCTACCAGCAAAATAACGCATCGATTGAAGGTTTTAGCTTTCAAAACTTGCCCAGATGGTGTCAGTAGGTCCTGGAATTCGTCCACAGAAAGGCCAGAGAGACAACTTCACTCGTGAACCGCCATGTTTACAACAGAGCACTTTAGGCGTCCCAGTCTGCATGAAACCATCTCTCGCCTCTGTCTCAGACAAGACCAGACACGCACGGTTCTTACGTTACGTACGTTTATGCCTATATAATCAACTGAAATGTCAATTATTAGTAGAAAAAAAGAAAAAAAAACCAGCATGTTATTTTTTTTTTGTAAGGCTAGGTATCGAAGAGCAAAAACATTTGCGCATGCGCTGACGGAATGTTTGAACAAGAGAGAAAAACGCAGTACCTCCAGACACCGGCGCTGGAGCGTCGTACCAAACGAGTCATCCCGGGATTTCGGCCCGTGCGATCGCTTTTGGACGCAGTTGGCCCTTCGCTGCTTTCTGCTACCGACCTTGCCTCCCGGTACGGCATTGAGGGAGAGATATGTCGGCCCCTAAACCATATGTGACAAATCCCACGCCTACTCACAGCTCCAAACCGCCCTTGTCAATATAGCGTAAGAATTAGATGGCTTATATATTCAGAGAAAAGTCATTTTATCTGTCATATGGTAAGCACTGGAGTCGCAGATTACAAAGTGTGCGCATGCGCCCTCCTAAAGGTAACATACATACAGTCATAAGCTTTTTCCGAATAACTACAGGAGCTAATATCTTTGAGACATTACCTTTACAGCTAAAATACATAGCATATACAGATACCTACTAAATACATAATATTTAAAGATATATTCATTAAAAAGAAAAGCCGCTGTACAAAATGCGGCCCTGGATTCTCTTTTAAAACCAGTAAACTCATAGGTACGGATAAAATCAGGTAGCGCATTCCGCAACTTAGCTGATACGTAAGAAAAAAGAGAACTAAGACCATAACTGGTTGTTCCAGGTTTACTGAGGAACAGAATGTAATTTTCGCGAAGATCATGCATAAGAAGGGGACGGGAGAGACAACGTATTTTTCATATAAGCAGAAAAACCCTTTTTTTCAAAAAAAAAAACAAAAACAATACCACATACTTTTATCAAGTAATACGAGGAAATTTTGAATGCGCTTATTGCATAGAGATGTCGAGCTTGACTTTCGTAGTAAGAGGACAGGTAATCTGCAAATATAAATATAGTTATTCTCTTATTTACATTATTTTACTGTTTCTTTGACACGAGAATTACAGCGAAATGAAAGCACAACTTTGTCGCGAATTTTCTATGATAAAAACTTGTTCAGAAATCCAAAATCTACGTTAACAGCACACACCAGGCCTACTCCTGAGTACCTGGCTAGAAATCATTTCCTCTGGCCGCGCTTCAGCCATTGGATGAGGGCCAGTCTCGTGCTTCTTAAGTTGCCTCGCTCATGCCCAAAAAGAATTCTGGGTAATTCTGCCATTCCATGACAAGGGAAGACTCCCGATTCTCCTTTCACAGTTTTTTTCATAAGTGTCGGGCCACCCAGTCCTACCAGCAAAATAACGCATCGATTGAAGGTTTTAGCTTTCAAAACTTGCCCAGATGGTGTCAGTAGGTCCTGGAATTCGTCCACAGAAAGGCCAGAGAGACAACTTCACTCGTGAACCGCCATGTTTACAACAGAGCACTTTAGGCGTCCCAGTCTGCATGAAACCATCTCTCGCCTCTGTCTCAGACAAGACCAGACACGCACGGTTCTTACGTTACGTACGTTTATGCCTATATAATCAACTGAAATGTCAATTATTAGTAGAAAAAAATAAAAAAAAACCAGCATGTTATTTTTTTTTTGGTAGGCTAGGTATCGAAGAGCAAAAACATTTGCGCATGCGCTGACGGAATGTTTGAACAAGAGAGAAAAACGCAGTACCTCCAGACACCGGCGCTGGAGCGTCGTACCAAACGAGTCATCCCGGGATTTCGGCCCGTGCGATCGCTTTTGGACGCAGTTGGCCCTTCGCTGCTTTCTGCTACCGACCTTGCCTCCCGGTACGGCATTGAGGGAGAGATATGTCGGCCCCTAAACCATATGTGACAAATCCCACGCCTACTCACAGCTCCAAACCGCCCTTGTCAATATAGCGTAAGAATTAGATGGCTTATATATTCAGAGAAAAGTCATTTTATCTGTCATATGGTAAGCACTGGAGTCGCAGATTACAAAGTGTGCGCATGCGCCCTCCTAAAGGTAACATACATACAGTCATAAGCTTTTTCCGAATAACTACAGGAGCTAATATCTTTGAGACATTACCTTTACAGCTAAAATACATAGCATATACAGATACCTACTAAATACATAATATTTAAAGATATATTCATTAAAAAGAAAAGCCGCTGTACAAAATGCGGCCCTGGATTCTCTTTTAAAACCAGTAAACTCATAGGTACGGATAAAATCAGGTAGCGCATTCCGCAACTTAGCTGATACGTAAGAAAAAAGAGAACTAAGACCATAACTGGTTGTTCCAGGTTTACTGAGGAACAGAATGTAATTTTCGCGAAGATCATGCATAAGAAGGGGACGGGAGAGACAACGTATTTTTCATATAAGCAGAAAAACCCTTTTTTTCAAAAAAAAAACAAAAACAATACCACATACTTTTATCAAGTAATACGAGGAAATTTTGAATGCGCTTATTGCATAGAGATGTCGAGCTTGACTTTCGTAGTAAGAGGACAGGTAATCTGCAAATATAAATATAGTTATTCTCTTATTTACATTATTTTACTGTTTCTTTGACACGAGAATTACAGCGAAATGAAAGCACAACTTTGTCGCGAATTTTCTATGATAAAAACTTGTTCAGAAATCCAAAATCTACGTTAACAGCACACACCAGGCCTACTCCTGAGTACCTGGCTAGAAATCATTTCCTCTGGCCGCGCTTCAGCCATTGGATGAGGGCCAGTCTCGTGCTTCTTAAGTTGCCTCGCTCATGCCCAAAAAGAATTCTGGGTAATTCTGCCATTCCATGACAAGGGAAGACTCCCGATTCTCCTTTCACAGTTTTTTTCATAAGTGTCGGGCCACCCAGTCCTACCAGCAAAATAACGCATCGATTGAAGGTTTTAGCTTTCAAAACTTGCCCAGATGGTGTCAGTAGGTCCTGGAATTCGTCCACAGAAAGGCCAGAGAGACAACTTCACTCGTGAACCGCCATGTTTACAACAGAGCACTTTAGGCGTCCCAGTCTGCATGAAACCATCTCTCGCCTCTGTCTCAGACAAGACCAGACACGCACGGTTCTTACGTTACGTACGTTTATGCCTATATAATCAACTGAAATGTCAATTATTAGTAGAAAAAAAGAAAAAAAACCAGCATGTTATTTTTTTTTGGTAGGCTAGGTATCGAAGAGCAAAAACATTTGCGCATGCGCTGACGGAATGTTTGAACAAGAGAGAAAAACGCAGTACCTCCAGACACCGGCGCTGGAGCGTCGTACCAAACGAGTCATCCCGGGATTTCGGCCCGTGCGATCGCTTTTGGACGCAGTTGGCCCTTCGCTGCTTTCTGCTACCGACCTTGCCTCCCGGTACGGCATTGAGGGAGAGATATGTCGGCCCCTAAACCATATGTGACAAATCCCACGCCTACTCACAGCTCCAAACCGCCCTTGTCAATATAGCGTAAGAATTAGATGGCTTATATATTCAGAGAAAAGTCATTTTATCTGTCATATGGTAAGCACTGGAGTCGCAGATTACAAAGTGTGCGCATGCGCCCTCCTAAAGGTAACATACATACAGTCATAAGCTTTTTCCGAATAACTACAGGAGCTAATATCTTTGAGACATTACCTTTACAGCTAAAATACATAGCATATACAGATACCTACTAATACATAATATTTAAAGATATATTCATTAAAAGAAAAGCCGCTGTACAAAATGCGGCCCTGGATTCTCTTTTAAAACAGTAAACTCATAGGTACGGATAAAATCAGGTAGCGCATTCCGCAACTTAGCTGATACGTAAGAAAAAAGAGAACTAAGACCATAACTGGTTGTTCCAGGTTTACTGAGGAACAGAATGTAATTTTCGCGAAGATCATGCATAAGAAGGGGACGGGAGAGACAACGTATTTTTCATATAAGCAGAAAAACCCTTTTTTTTCAAAAAAAAAAACAAAACAATACCACATACTTTTATCAAGTAATACGAGGAAATTTTGAATGCGCTTATTGCATAGAGATGTCGAGCTTGACTTTCGTAGTAAGAGGACAGGTAATCTGCAAATATAAATATAGTTATTCTCTTATTTACATTATTTTACTGTTTCTTTGACACGAGAATTACAGCGAAATGAAAGCACAACTTTGTCGCGAATTTTCTATGATAAAAACTTGTTCAGAAATCCAAAATCTACGTTAACAGCACACACCAGGCCTACTCCTGAGTACCTGGCTAGAAATCATTTCCTCTGGCCGCGCTTCAGCCATTGGATGAGGGCCAGTCTCGTGCTTCTTAAGTTGCCTCGCTCATGCCCAAAAAGAATTCTGGGTAATTCTGCCATTCCATGACAAGGGAAGACTCCCGATTCTCCTTTCACAGTTTTTTTCATAAGTGTCGGGCCACCCAGTCCTACCAGCAAAATAACGCATCGATTGAAGGTTTTAGCTTTCAAAACTTGCCCAGATGGTGTGAGTAGGTCCTGGAATTCGTCCACAGAAAGGCCAGAGAGACAACTTCACTCGTGAACCGCCATGTTTACAACAGAGCACTTTAGGCGTCCCAGTCTGCATGAAACCATCTCTCGCCTCTGTCTCAGACAAGACCAGACACGCACGGTTCTTACGTTACGTACGTTTATGCCTATATAATCAACTGAAATGTCAATTATTAGTAGAAAAAAAGAAAAAAAAACCAGCATGTTATTTTTTTTTTGGTAGGCTAGGTATCGAAGAGCAAAAACATTTGCGCATGCGCTGACGGAATGTTTGAACAAGAGAGAAAACGCAGTACCTCCAGACACCGGCGCTGGAGCGTCGTACCAAACGAGTCATCCCGGGATTTCGGCCCGTGCGATCGCTTTTGGACGCAGTTGGCCCTTCGCTGCTTTCTGCTACCGACCTTGCCTCCCGGTACGGCATTGAGGGAGAGATATGTCGGCCCCTAAACCATATGTGACAAATCCCACGCCTACTCACAGCTCCAAACCGCCCTTGTCAATATAGCGTAAGAATTAGATGGCTTATATATTTTTTATTCATTTTTTGTTACAAAACAAGAACAAGTGATAAAGAATTTTAATAAAGCTAAAAGCAATTTGTACATTTCCTCGAGGGATGGTTTGAAGAGTTTTTGACTGCTCGGAGTAAAATCAATGTCGACTAACAAGGTATAAGCCTTCTTTTAGTTCAACGCCCCTATTTTCGGTTTGCACCTCTATGGATGGCGCAAACAGATGACAAAAATCACAAGATTTGAGATGAGTTGCAAAAAACTTTTCGTCCATCGTTTCAATATTACAAAGTAACCGTTTTGTTGCGAGCCTATGTCTGGCACTGGCCATGCGTTTCTGGGAAAACTTCCAGGGCCCATTTGTTTAAAGTCCTAACTAACCCAGTCCGAGATTACAGGAAACTTAAATTGCAGGTTATTTACTAATCAAGAGAAGTTGCCACAAGTTTTCAGTCTTCAATTTGGACTTTAAAAACCTTTGCTTTCCTTCAGCTCAAAATTACGCGGTTAAGGCTTTTTTGACGAGCAAAATTCAAACCTCAGTTGGTCTTTCATCGAGGATTAGTGTTGATTGGCTTTTGAACAAATGGGTCCAGAGCCTTGGAAGACGGTCTGAAAAAAACCTCGCTTTGAAGAGGACTACAAAAGACTGGCATCGAACATAAGCGGCGAATCATAATTGCTGCTACTGGTGCTTAGCTTCCTTTTCTCCCGGTCATCTTTGTGTTTATTTTTCTTTTTCTTCTTCTTGTGTTTTTTGCGGTCGATCGTGCTGCCGTCGGGATCAGGTTTGATACGCATTTCGCCTCCACTTTCAGCGCCACTCTCTTCACCTCCAATCTAGAATACACCAAAGAATAACAGGCCTTACTCCGTTTAAATTTGAATGGGTCAGTTTTCTCTACAGAAACAGTAAAAAAGGAAGTCCAAATTACGAGAGAAGTGGTACACGCACTTATATGGACAATTTAAGCAATTTTCTCTTATAGACACCGGACACATTGCGTGGCATCAACGGGATTCTCACCTATGACCTCTGTGATGCCGGTGCAATGATCTACCAATAGGTGTCTAAAAGAGACCATTTTCGAATTCTCACAGCTGGACTGGATCTAGCATGAAACGGAGGCTAACGCGGGCAAATTAATTTGCATTTGAAAAGATTTGCCCGAATTAGCCTCCATTTCATGCTAGATCCAGTCCAGCCGTGAGAATTCGAATTTAAGAGTCCTGCCAAGTGCGAAGATCTTTTTCTCTTTCGTCCATAGCTCGCACTTCAAATATAGACATTTTATCATTATCAATAATCGAATCCTTTCACGGGAATAGATGAGTCCGACAAATTGACCAGCTCCCAACCGTGTAGCTTCATAGCTCAGTTGGTGGAGCATTGCACCGGCATCGCAGAGGTCACGGGTTCCTGAATCCCGTTGAAGCAACCTAAATTTTTCAGGTGTCTCTAAGGTGTCCAGGAAAGAGCGAGGATCATTTCTCTCTTTCGTCTATGGCCCGAATGTGTTGCCCACGGGTACTCTTAGTAATAAAACCACAAACACGTTGCACTTCAAGCATTGTACTTTGTCGCTCCACAAAACTCATACAATCTTCTTTTATTTAACATCGTCCTCGTGTAAATTGTCCCGGATGTAAAAATGCTACGTCATATGTCACGCGTCACGCATGTCACGTTTACACCCTAACACATGCACTTCAAATATGTACATTTCTTTCAGAGAAAAACAGTATTGCGCTGTCTGGGCTCCCCAAAATAAAACCCGGGTCATGCTTATTGAGAGGTACGGTGTTTCAAGTATGGGCTAAAAATTAGAAATTTCCCTCTGTGTGCTCATGTTCGAGAGTTGGTCGTTTCACGCACAGATATGCAGTGAACGTGAGCGAAGTACAAATGTTCCATACACAGGCACAGAGCCATTGTTTACTAATTCAAGAGCCCATGACTGGGACGAACAACTCCCATACTAAACCTATGTCACAGCATTTTTACAGACCGACGCCGTGACAGGAATATAGGACTGTTGTTCGTTCCTGATCATGGGCTCCCGCTAATTTGATGTTGCAGATTTGTGGCGTTTTTTAACATCGCTGTTGTTGATCTTCAGGTCTCCACAATCAGCGCATTAAGCGGTCATCATTTCTAAAGATAGTAAACCCAACCTTGAGAGAAATGAAAACTATAACATGAAGTACCTTAATCTTAACGCGAAGTTTGCTGGCATCAGAATTCGCAGACTCAACACTCATCGGCGTGCCAGGTTGAGAATCCAAGTGACTAAGATCTGTAGCAATAAAAGGGAGAATAAGTGCTGTAAAGAATGTATCAAACAATTAATTCGAAAATTTCAAAACTTCTTTCTCCACTCACGCCGCACTACAAAATATTTGGAAGTCTAATTCCAATGGAACAAGATTAAAAACAGCAGTAATTGTATCCGTAAATTATTAAATTACAGCAAATGGTTAAACCAACTGCGAGATGCGGGCCGGCGTCTTCCCGCGCTTGGAGCCGACGGCGCTCATTCGACCCGAGTTCTGATTGGTTCATTTGATTGGCTGCACCCGCGCGTGATTGGCTACAAACCTGGTGGTGACGCTGCTCGAGATGCCTTCCGTTTGTGGCTTTTTCTTGAGGTTGTGGATTCTTCTCCGCTCACAGATCCCTAACAAAGAAATCCACGTTAAATCAACTGAGGACGCAAAAGTAAGTATAATGCACTCAACTTTAAATTCAATAACCCCCTACTTTTACCATGGCCTTCGATCTTCCAATTATTTAAGTTGCTTTTCGCTTTTCTTTTAACAAAAAAATTCCCCTGCGAGGTGATATTATGCAAAGATCTTTCGTCCCTCGTTCCCTACACTGAACGAAAAACAAAAACGCTTAAATTCGTTTGCAAAACGGGTATCATTTTCTACGCCTGTCCATCGAGTTTTCACATTCTCATTCCATGATAATTCCAAACCCAGAAACTGAATTTCTCAAAATCCATAACTTTCCAAGTTTGACATAACCGGTTGGAAGCCTGATCGTATGACAACAAAAGTGTTGTTTTCGACAAGACATTACAAGCCGCTAAGAACTAACCGGAGACGCAGGTGGTGGAAGGGGAGATAAGCTCATAATCTTCCGTTCTTTTAAGTCGATCACAATACCCATCTGCAAATAAGAAACAAAACAAATATTTACTCTTTGAAATGGAGGGAACTTACTTTAGGCTTACACTAAAAGACTCACCCCCTGCGGAGGAACACAGCTCGGAGTGAGGCGGCCCCATAATGCATTGTACAACTCCACACCATCTTGTCTGAGCCGAGCGTCCACTGAGAAACTGGAACTAGAGGAAATCGCACTCATGACATATGCGAATGCGTTTCAACAGATAAATAGATGAATTTAGTCTGGAACCGGAGAGAACACAGTACCTGTTGATAGCACTGGGCCAGTCGAGCTAAATGGTTAGTAGCCGTTAAGAGGAAAACTTTGATAATGTCTTAATACCTAGGGAAGTAGCCGAAATTCAAACGAATCGGGAAAATTCTAATTTTAACAAACACACAAACACATATCGAGTAAACAAATGACCAGGGGCTGTGCTCTCAATGTTCCCAATTGTACTAATATAGAAGCATAACTAGCCTTAACGCCTTTAGACGACAACTCACTTGATTAATCGCCACAAACGTTCTACCAAATCAAGATTATTCAGACGAGAGTCTGACTTCTTTGAGAATGGAGGATTCTTCGTTAACGAACACAATGTGTAATGTCTGTAATAGGAAGAAAAACATGTCTCAAGTCGATTAAATCCAACTAAACTTCGGGAACACATGATTGATTCGAAAAAACTGTTTGTTATGAAAAAATTATTAAACGAGACTGGAATGAGACGGATAACACAGACAAGAAGATTATGTAATAATTCACGTTTTGATTTTCAAAATCTTAGCCAAGCAATTACCATACTGCCTATTCTCTTGAACAACATTTGGCACCTCACTCGTTCCCTTAAAAGCCACTTCTACAAAAGTTGGATCTGGATTTGTTAAAACCATGTGCCGAAAGCTGACCAGCATTATTTTCCGGTCAGAAAAGTTCCGGACACATGTTCGCCTGATTGCGTTAAAGCAACTATGGTTAACTGAGCGTTGATGGTCATTGAGCTTAAACCCGAGGCGTTTTTGAGCCACTGACGGATACTTAAGTGGACATTTCGTATGTCAGGACTGCACTGTCTCCCAGATTTTTGAAGAAATGGTCTCTAGGAGAGTAACGATGCTAACCAATATAAATGTGGTAGACTCAAGACATGTTGAAAAGGAAAACAGCTCACTTCCGGCTGCCGTGGCTCAAAAAAACGCAATAGAGAAAAGCAAAATGTCTTTTATGTGGAAGTGCAATGCATATAAACTGCTAACAAAGAGGAATGCCTCACCTTATAAAAGGCACTGGATCATTTTCAATCAATTCTATTAAGTAATTTAGTCCTCTCTCAAGGCTCTCAGCTGAAAATTAAATCAATGATCTCCGTAAACAAATAAGATTCAAATGAGGTGGGTGTGGCCCAATTGGTATGCGCATGCTCAGGCTTTAAGTCACGTTCTGGCGACACCGCGTCAAAATGAGTGCGCATGCTCTGCTTCGAACACATTCGAGAGGTCGTGAGAACGGACCGTTCTGACAACAAACTCACGGTATTTCTCGAGTCGAGTGCAATTTAAATGACCTTTCCGTTAACGTCACCGTCTTAATTTTCCACCTTCTGATTGGTTGAGACGGAGGGCATTTTTCCTTAATCAAGAGGGTATGATTACTTGATCCTCATTGGTTAACAGTTGCTTATCCAGAGCAAGCAAAGTTACAAGGGAATCTTCGTTCAGATTAAACCACTTTTTTGTCCACATTACAATTTAAGCGCTATTTCTGTTGACAGCAACGAGTTATTGAGTTGAACTTCAACCGAATGGGAACGTGTTGATTGTCATTTGTCGCGGCACTGAACGGGCTTCCCTCAATCATTTTGCTCTTTATGTGATGAACATGCAGTCACAAATGTGCACTCGTGCAATTACATATACCCACTTTTCGTGAGGTCCACGAGACAGTCAATAGCTGCAAGACGAATATCTTCAAAATGGCCATAGCTGAAATTAAAAGGGAAGAACAGCTTGTAATTTCACAGCCGATTAAAACATACAAGTTCTTAAATCTCTGATAAGGAAAGATGTATATGTATTTAACAATAATGTATACTCCAATAAATACTCCAAACAAATCCAAGAGCTACTAAGCGAGAGTCGAACCTGTGACTTCGGACACCTGAGCTAGCTCCACTTTATACTCGAGTGAAGGTTTTGCCTTTCGCCGCGAAAACTTACCACTGAACAAAGTCATAAAATATCTCACCTGGCGTAATATTCGAAAGCAGCAGGATCCGGTGGGACATGACAATTGACTTGCAATACTCTAAGCGCCTTCAAACAACTGAAATCAAAAGGTTTAATGTTCAGCAAACTGGGCCTTTGCCTTGAAGACTGCGCAACATATAAGTAGAATTTACCACCAAAATAGACTGGCTAAAGAGAAATGGCTGTTAAAGAGAGCATTCTTTTAAGCATATTCCGAAATCGCAATACATGGAATATTCCGAATACGAATTTTTATGGGACTTATTTTGTTTTGGGAGTAAACAAAAAGGCATTCTTTTCATTCGGCACCTGATGCTTCGTTTAGGATTTTTTTGGCGCGAAAATCGTACGCTGCCGACAGACCGGCTGCAACGTCTCATCCACACACTCCCGCGCTGCGATTCTTAAGTCGCCTCGGCAAGAAACTATTTCGTTTTCGATATGTGTTTTTTTTTAGAGAAAACCTTAACACAGTTATTTCGTGATCCTAAACAGGAATAAGAATAAAAAGAATAGTTACAAAAAAATGCACCTAGAGATGAACATTTGAATGATCCCTAGTATCCCTAGTAAGTTGCGAAGCATGATGAATTTGCGCGGGAATTTTATGCCGGTACGTGGGGCGGGAAAACATCCAGCTGGCGCCAAGCGCGGGAAAATCTTTGACTAATGTAAACGCGAGAAGATCTTCGAAAGGTGCAAATGCAGGAGAAATTTCTTTTGGTAAAAAGCGAGAAAAAGCTTTTAACTTCGGCGAAACATTTTTACCAAAGTAAAGCCCAACGCAACCTTGAATCGTGCTGAAGGAAGAAAGAGCGGGAAATGACTGAGTACGACATTTGTGCCAAGTGAAGGAAACCGCGAGTGAAAACTGAACTCGTGCAAATCCCAGCTCGGAAAAACAATGCCGGGAGTTAATTGCAGTACAAAAGAGACTCCCACCTGACAGACACTACATATCTGTAGGTCGGAAGCAACTTCTCCAAATTAAGCTGTCGAGTAACCTCTCCCAAGATGAGCTGCGTTTCTTCTGTTAGCTTCACCACTGTTTTACCTTCACTAGTGATTGACAGGTGCGTTAATTAATTCAGTGCATAATTTATATACACAGGAAGAATGACTAGTAACGTATATTAAGGGCGCTTACTGACCGTCCAGACCCGTCAGTTTGCAAAGAAAATAAATGCAACCATTTGAAGGAACACTTGCATGACAGTCGCTCGTATTCTTCTTAAAGGGGTATATATCATCTTCGCAGTGTATTAATTGGAAGGGGTTGTATAGTTAGTTCTTTCGAATGTCCCGGGGGGAGGGGGGACTCCCATATAAATAGGGGAGGGATGCTCGTCGGAAATTTTAAATTATACCCCTAAAGGAGACCAATCTGGGCGTTGCCCAGGCTTTTTTTGACCCATAAAAGAGACCATATAAAAACACAGAGAAATAAAAAATACAGCGACTTTAATGATGGCAAAGACATTCAATACTTTCACCTGCGTGAAGAAATATGAAAGTGTAAATATACAGTAAAGGACACCTTCACGGCTACATATGATTGCGTTTTGCCCAGAACACCCTAAGTGAGACCAAAATCCGAAATTTACACCCCTAAGCGAGACGACAAGCATCCTTCCCCTTTTTATATGGGAGTCCCCCCCGGGCCAAATACCCGGTCTGGCCGATCAGTTCTGTCAAATGGAAAGCGTCCTCAGTCTTTCCTCGAATAAATTGTATGTAATGACCCAAAAAAACGGGTTAAGGACGGTGCCTACTAATTGGAGATATTTTTGCCCCGGTGTGTGATTATGCAGAAAATGTAGATCGTAACAGGTGTAATTGAAATCCAAAAAGAAAATGGGGGGTAACCACTCATTTTTCAAAGATAATTCATGAATAATATTTGTAAAAAGCTTTTAAATACATAGCAATGTATGGCGTTTTTTCTTAAATTGAAGCTTAAGTATCTCTGAAAAATGCATGGCTACCCCCAATTTTCTTTTTGGACAACAAGAGTACTTACTAAGATCTACTTTCTCCGTATAGTTTTAAACCGCGCAAAAATATCCCTGTATTAGTAAGCATCGGCGATAGGAAATCCGAGTATCTGGAGATGCGCAGAACGTATGCGCAATAACAATAGTTGGCACCGTCCTTAAGTATTCAGCAAGAGCATCACATTTACCTTCCCGCTTATTTTGCTTATTTGAATTGCGAATAGAAGTAATCAACACTAGAAGCGCTAAGGGATGTAATTAAAATATCCAAAATCAATTTTGATAATCACGACGTTGGCGTTCGCGTTATTCTTAAAATAGAGTTTACGTTTTTAACGGAAGACAACGGTAATGGGGAAACTTTGTGGCGTTTATCGCTTGTGTGTCGAAACACAAGTTCGGTTAAAGTGGAGGAGAGGGAAAAGATGACAATTTAGGGAGCTTATTAAAACCGGCGCAATTCATATCTTCTAATCCTAACCATTTTCACCCTATGAGCAATTATCACTACAATGCTTACCAAAAAACGAATTGTGAACTTGTGAAGCTTGCACACACAGAGAAAATAATGACTACCATTACTGGGCAAAGAGGCTGAGCTCCCTCCAAAAGTTTCTTTAGCCACGGGGGAGGGGGGCAGGGGAGGGGAGGAAAAGATTCATTGACCGGAAACGCCTCAAATTCAGCCAAGGCTAAATGACATTTCCCGTATTGGACAGAACTGGAGAGAAGTGTATTCATCTTTGGTGACTGTGCCATAATCAGAAAAAAGTCCGAGTGTTCTTCGCAGGAGTCAAACCTTCCACCTTCCAATTACTTGCTTAGATGTTCTACCAATACGGGAGACTCCTGGGAGCTAAGACTGTTAGACATTTAACGTAGTTCAGGTGACAGTCATCCCGCACACTGCCGGAATGAAATGTCGGAGAGTGGAACTGTGGCAATTGTTATGAGGGAGGTGTGTGGAATTTCATACCTTGTACATACCTGTTTGTGGTTACCATGGATACACCAGGTGTGACAGTGTTCGCCAGAGCGTCGATCAGAGCACTTCGGTAATGGCTATCCGTGTACTGAAACCAATCAATCAGTCAATCAACCAAACAACCAAACAAATAAATTAACTAATCGTTCATAAGTATTTACCCACATAAGGTACTAGGAGCTAAACACAGCTCGTTCAAAATACTTACGTCAAACATTATAATTGCAAAATTTCAAAAAAATCTTTCAAGGCAGTTACGTGCTTTAAGCCCAACCATCGACCTTTCTAAGTATTTTACTCTCTCTGTTTTTCTTCTTTTCCAAAATCCAAGACGTCGGGCGATACACTTCTCACAAGAATGCTATACTCGTTCGCCCGTTCATATTCCTTCTATGCAGCCCAATGTAAACTCACAAAACCGCGACTCATTTTACCTTGTTAAGCCTGTTGTCATTATACTTGATCAAATCCAAGATAAACTGAAGAACGTCACGTGGGCACTGGGAATGAACATTTCTCACAGAAGCGATGGCTACAGGAAAAGTCTGCGAAGAATGCGAACCATATTAGATGTCAGTAAGAAAATAAACTGCTAATAATGATGACCTTGACAGTTTTCTAACCAACGCCCGTCGATCAAATCAAATCAAATCGGTTGGCTTTTGAGGAAAAGCCAAAACTGGAGTGACCGAAGAAAAACAGTAGAGTAGAGAACTAATAGCCTCAACCCACATATGTCTTTATCCAGAATTACAACCAGAGCCAAACTGCCGGAAGGGGAGTTCAATGCTATCACCCCTGAGCCAAAAAGGACAAAAAGCTCCATGTTCTAACCAAATCTAAAAGACATTAAAATGTACATAACCGCAAATCTCGAAATTTAAAGTGCCATAGCATGCAAACAACATGAAAATCATGAACAGATTAAAGTAACGTTGTAGTTTTCCAAAAGAAGACCTTTTCAGCCGTTTTCGGTTGAATTCGCACCGGTTAATTCTGAAAACAGTCAATACCAGGTTTCTCCGCGTCGTTTCCAGCGGCGGTCGCCTACACCGCTGGAGCCATGCAAAATCAATTCTAAAAAAAGCTACCCATCGTTTTCAACGGAATTCGGAGGTGGTTGGAAAAGCTGATTATCTCCGTAGAACAAGAAAACAACCATCTTCAAACTGTCAATTCCAATAGAGCACGCCTTAAAATTTAGGTGAAGTCGGGTTTTTCACTTAAGCAATACCTAAGTAGGGAAAAAACGAAACAAGAGGTTAAACTTAACACGCAGTAACTAACAAACTGTGCCACGCCTGCCATTACTTGAAATGATTCCTTTTAAGGAAGCTTAGATAGTCTAGTACTTCACAAACCTTTTGTACAAAGTACGCAATGAAGTTTGAAAAATCGTTGTATTTTACGATATGGGGACACGACTGCGATCCAAACATATTCCTAAATATTGAGATCATCGATGTATGACCAGCCCAACTGGATGCACAAGCAGTGGCGACCTGTTCAAGGAAAAAATATATATTACAATGGCGAAGGATTGAAGTCACGCTCAGTTTGGGATTCTGGGAATCAGCGCAGTCCTTCAACTACTCTCCCTGCCCCACCCCTCCCCCCCCCCCCCCCAAAAGAATTTTTCCATGTTGGGATACTTAATACACCAATTCGGCTAACTCAATGTTGTACCCAATTCAAATCTTTTGGGTATAAAACGTTTTGTTCCAAGTATTTCCATATCATTTAAATGTGAATGCTTCGTTGTCATGCAAATTCATCACACAAAGAATCTTAACCCCGAGAGGTTTGAATTGGGTACAACATTGAGTTAGCCGAATTGGTCTATTACTGGATGAGGCTTTTGTGATATTCAGAATAATCACTCCAATCACTTTCCGATACCTAGATTATTTTAGACATATAAAACTGAAAAATGTGCAATATGTAATTTGATATCAACCGGGTGGTCTTTAGCCAATGATGCACTGCACGCATAACCTACAGAATTATCTGCTACCAAAGTATTCACTGGGGGCCTCCTATTTACTTCAAAGTGCATTTAACATTCTCCACACACAAGTAATATGGGTGCTCTGAAACAGGTCGTTCGATGTTATTGAAAGTGTAAAAGTTATGTTTGTTGAAATAATGTTTCCACTCCAATTTTCTCTCAAAAAACAGACAGAAACGTCAATCCAATCAAATGGTTGTTTTGCAGAAGACGTTAAAAAAACGTGCTGCAAGTGACGCGCACGTGCACCACGGTTGCTGTTTCATTAAACCATTCTTTTTTGACGCCAAGGCTCCAAAAAATAACACTGTCTTCCTCTGCACTGGCGGCAATGACCATAACATATGGACACTCGTTATCTTTAAGAAAGTTACGACATTTTTTAATTTCGAAGACATGTTTCGATGTTACAAACATCATCGTCAGTTACAAAATATTTGAAAAACCGTTAGGACTATATAACAACTAGGCGAAACATGCATAATTAAATATGATTAAATCTTGCTCTGCGGATTGTTTCGAAATCCTTGATTCCACCCCTACTAAATTTCAACTTAAACATATGGACACTCCTAATTATGAACTCCTAGTTACACTGCACATGTGTATATTCCGACTCTTACCTTCGCGAGACAAAGGCAAGCCTCCAGCCTGACCTTGTAAAAACATTCACTTTGATTGATTATGTCAATTACGGCCTGTCTCGTAGCCGGCGTGGGAAACTTTTCCAATGCCTGAATAGCCTGAAACAACAATGCAGTAGTTTCTTCAAATAATTCTACACTACTACAGAAACAATAAAACCTTGTTCCTTTTCTTAAGTCCCACTTCTATACAGATTGTCGACAGTATTCTTAGCCGAGGATTGCTCTGGTTTTGCATAGCTACGATTAGCGATTGGCCACTTTATTAGCAAATGACAGAAAAAAGCAAAACAGATCATTTCCCGCGCTTAGCGCGGGCTGCAGGTGTTCGCTTTGTGTTTTGATTGGTTCACATAAAATGTGTCTGTTGTGATTGGCTAAAGGAATTCAGTGCTTTGGTTTTCGCTCTCAGGCACTCAGTTGAATTACTTTTCCTTATGTCTTACCCACTGGATTTTCCCTTTCGTGCAAAACAAAGTATGTCCGCTTAAGCTAAGTGGCAACCACACAAGTTGAAGCAGCACTACAGGAAAACAATGCTAACTGCGCGAGTAAGACGCAGAACTCACAAGTGCAAAGTGAACCATACCTCAGTCTGTGCGATGACATCTCTCTCGTGTCTCAGCTGGTACTGCCACATGTAGTCAGGCTGTTCAAATGTCACATGACGAAGCCACGTGACCTCAGGATCGATGCGAACCCACAATACTGGTGAATCAGAGCTGTGATAATTGTGATAAGAGAACGAGGGAAAGATCAGGGAACTGCAAAAACACGCTCTGGAGATACGAAAGATCCAGTTTAAATTGCCGTTCGTTGCTATTTTAAGCAGAAGATAAACATTTCTGTACTCATGAGAGCTGTGACTCTGATGACAATACACTGACAATACTTACTCCATTGCATCCAGATTCATATCAACTTCCTCTCCCGTCATGAGTGGAATTTTCTTTTTCTTGTTTCTGTCACAACAAAAGAACAGTCATAACGCCTTAGCAGAGATGTCCAAATGAACACAGAAGACCAACAATTAAATTAAAAAAACATATGCCCATCGTAACCTTCGACTCTTCGAGTGGCATGGAAGCTCATGGCGGCTAAAGACATCTTCTATTTGCACTGTGTGATTGAATGATCCGTCCAGTTCCTGTATACAAACTGTGAGAGGACCCTAGCGACAAAGAGATCACAGAATGCGTATTATGTCGGCATGATTCAGAATGGCAATGATCATGACATAGTGTGACAACGATGATGATGATAGTGGTGACGGATCATTGCTGCAATCTGGGCACGTGGCGATGATGACGATAAAGATGACGATAGCGATGATGACGACATAATCATGACGACACCATGATGACGACGATGATGACGACAACGATGACGATAGCGATGATGACGATACATTGTAATCATGACGACATAATCATGACGACACGCTGATGACGACGTTGATGATGACGATGACGACGATAACGATGATGAGGCCGATAATGTTGAAAAACTGAATCAATTTTTTTTATCAAATAATCAAAATTACAATCACGACTTTTGAGTTCTTTATCGATACTCAAAATGAAAATAATGGGAGGCATTTTCCTTACAACATATTTTGCTGTTCCTCGACACATATCCTGCTTGATTTCAAGCTCAACAATGTTACGTTTTCTATTGAAAACAAAGCTGCCGTGGAATTTGGCAACACCACTGTGACAGCTGTGAAGAAAGTGGTCAAGGAAGAGCACCGTTACATGACTAAAATCCCACTTGTTACGTAAAATAAAAATCTTTCACAGCTTCTACACACAGACCTAAAGCTCAATCTTCAGATTTTTGCAGTAAGCTTTAGCCCTTGAGACTTCCCTTCAAATTTTATGGTTTCTAAAGGGTCTAGAAACTCGTAACCCGTTTCCTCCTACGACTGGCTCTATCCAATGCCAGACGAATTCCAAGGCAAATCCTCCTTTGATATTTGTAAACTTAACCTGACATACGAAACTTCTCTTTAATTGATACTCTACACTGAAAAAAAACACTTCATGTGATTGTCGAATCTTGTAAAACAAAAGTCCAGACTGTGTTAAGAGTAAAAATGATGATTGAAGAAAAGGATACATCCACTGATCCACAAACACGTTAATATCTTTCCCAGAAACTGTTGATATCGACTTGAGAAACTGTTAAAGAAGTAAAATGCTATATTTCACAATAGGGAAAATGATATCTTTGTTTACGAATTTTGCCTCACTAGCTTAAGGTCGTTGTTTTACAACTAATCGATCATGAAATCAGGGTTGTCCAATACTCCGACATAATGAGATTCATGGCACGTCACAATAGACATCACAAAGTGTCCCTCAACCTTAATCTTCCAAAAAATAGTAACAGTTTTGCGAGACTTAAAGAGCGGGACACTTTGTGACACTTTGTGATGTCTATTGTGACGTACCAGGAATCTCATTATGTCGGAGTATTGGACATGTATGTGAAATCATCTATCATAATAATCTATTGTACTTGTGCACAATATTCCAGGTCATCTTTGTGCGATTTAGGTCTTCATATTGGAAATTTAACAAGGAAATTTTGGGACCCCGATATAATGATATTGTTATTATCATTTGTCAGTATTTCGGGGATAATATTTCCCACATCAGTTTAATTAAACATTTCACGCCAATTTGTGCATTGTAAGACACTTCTACAAACAAATACCGTACCAGTTAAAAGTAAGTAGACAGAGTCGACTCCATTCTCGCGCGAATCAAATACGGAGAATCGAGTCAAGGATGGTGTTGACTTGCGTGTTCTGTATGTGTGCAAATAAGAACTGTAAGTTGCTCTTTTTTGCCTACAATCAATCGCAACTAAAAAGTTCAAATTACTGCAACCAGCCTTACAAACTGCAAGTAACTTGCCTGGGCTTCTCCAGATTGACGCAAATAAATTTCAGTTAATTTACAATTGTCCCTTTAAGCTCTTTCTTGGACAGGCTGCTACTGGCAGCATCATCAAGAAAAATGTCTCGAGGTTAAAGCTACTTAAGTTCAAATTATTACTGTCTTCTTCAAACCTTACCCCATTGGTTGAGAGCAGTAAATTAGTCCACAGGCTGTAGTCAGCCTTGGGTTGTGCTGCACTGTTAGCAAGTGACAACAACTTGTTAAACACCTGTTAGTAAACAGACCAAAGATTACCACAACATCACTTTTTATCAGACTATTCTTTTATAACATGCAAACTGTACTGTATTCCATTTGTTCCACAAACCCATTGCAACTTGCAAGATTTATGAAAATTCAAAGAAAAAGGGGAACTTCCTAATCATCATCATCATCAAAATTGGGCTGGAACAAACTAGATTCATATTCCCTTGTCTTAACCATCACCAAGTCTGTGTCAAAAACCAGTAGAAGTACCCTAGCCCGTACTTGCAGCAGAGGTTCCTGTCCAATCCGCATCTCAATCATTCTCATAACAAGATGTGATTTGCTCCACATAATTTCCAAGTTCCGTCCTGACGTCAAGTGGGGGTGCAAGAGAAGGCCCCCCTGAGCAGAGCTCTCTGGTGCTTGACTAGCGGAGGTCCCCGCTGCACTCGACACTGACAGTGAACCTGAATTGTGCAGTGGTGGGATTCCAGGACCTTGCATCTCATAACTACACACCTCTTGGGACTCCTGGAAGAAAAAAAAGTGACAATATTTGACTCTTTACTTAGTTATAAAATTTAATGTACCTTTGATAGCAACATTTCTGAAAAATAGACAGACTGCAGCATGTATTATTATACTTTAAAATGAAAAAATTATTTTTTGTATATTTTGATACTTTTTCATCCTCACCATTCTTATCCAGTGTCTGTATTCATTGTTACCAAATATCTTTTTCATAAATAAGCCAAACAAGTATCCTGACATACCCCTTGCAAGCCATAAATCAGACCTATCAAGATTAAAAGACTATTGTTTACATTTTGCACCCCCCTAAAAAAGATAGATTTCTAAACATAATTTTAATATTGTTTAGAAATCTCTTGTTGTTAAAGCAACTACCAAACAAAGTGGAAGCGTTTGTAGTAATGTTGCATTGCGACTTGGTAAATATCCACCACTAGCTAGTCACCGACACTGACAGAGATGAACAGTAACTGTTGTTTTAGCATTATTATACTAAAACAGTGAGATACTTTAGCACAAAAAGATGATTTTGACTTATTTATTCCTGCAATGATTCAATATTTTCAGGTGCAATTCCTATGCAAGTTGATTGGAGGTGAATAACAAAGAATAGTCGGGATTTGAGTAGCCAATGTTTTAGTGTATTCTAATAATTATAACTTTTATTGCAAGAATCAAGCCCTAAACTCCCAAGACGACTTGAAAGAAATTTTCATAGAAGACTTGAATTATGCATTAATTTGTGTTGGGGTCCATAGAGCAATCATGATGGCCTTGTGTGAACATCCATTTGCGAGGTAGCAAGGCTAGGAAGAAGGGACACCGTCAGAGGTTCAATTCAGAGGTTCTGGGTTCAAGACCCACTGTTATATTCACTATCTGGAGTTGTTCTGTGCAAGCAAACAATTATTCTTCTTTATTTTGTCATTTAATTTATTAATTAACCCAATTAACTATTTACACTTCAGGAAACCCTCCTCACCTTAATGACACTGCAATATTAATCAATAACATAACTTGTTAAAGGAAAAATTTAAATAATAATTTATCACTTCACTCATCGTCAAAATTCCTTACCATGTCTGGATGCAGAGATAGCATCCAAAGAATTGCTCTGCTAATGCCTGAGAAAGGAACTTTCTTGTTTGAAATCCTTGATCAATGATCCTTGAAGAGTGAAGGAGGCTTGTACTGGAATGTTACAAAACACAACTCAAGCATGCCATTATATTCTAATTATACCTCTCAGATACATATAGTATGTGACTAATTTTGGCCCATTTAGTGGTCAAAATTTTAAAGTAAGGACTGCTAAATTTGAAAGTTTTGTCTTAATGCTTGATTGAAAGACCTAGAAATATAAAATATCTTACTTCACACCAAGGCCAAAAATTGAAATGAAAACAACAACAACCATCCATTTATTTGCCAAATTAGAAAACTTTTTATACAACAGAGTAAATTAATTTGATTAGGCAAAAAACCACTCAGAATAGTTATAAACTAAAGGAGCTGAGTAGGAGCCATAAGTGTGGCCCTCGATCGAACTAGGTTAGCAAACGTTTTGATATAACTCTTTTTGCTATACAAAGGCATCCTGGTAACCTTAGTAAAGATACAAGTATCTTACAGCTTTTTTCTACAAATAGCTCCAGGCTCCATTGTGTTTGGATCAATACTGGTAATAATAATAATTATTATTATCATTCGATGGATTTTTTCCTTCCTTTTCATTGGTCGAGAGCCCACCACGTGACCTGCAAATAACTGTCTACAAATAAGTGTTTTGCTGCAAATAATATTCTGCTCATGCGTAATTTGAAACCACACTCTTGTGTGAAAATGGCAGTTCGCTTTCCTGAGCTTTCAGAAAAAAGATTTAATTGTTGGGAATTGTGAAAAATAAAGTTAACTCAGTCATCGAATGATAAAATAATTATTGAACTTGGTTATCTCAAAATATCGTGATTTGTCAGTGTCTCGCAGATCAATTATTTGCCTCAGCCTTTGGCTTCGGCAAATAAGAATTATTGATCTGCTCACCACTGACAAATCACTATATTTTGCTCAACCTCGTCCAACCTCGTGCATTGAAGTCTCGCAAGACTCTCGGAGACCGGTCATTCTACGTGGCCGCCCCCAAATTATGGAACGAGCTTCCTAGTGATATCAGGGACCTAAATTGTGTGGTTCCAGAAAATATCCATACCCCTCCCACGGAGGGTTACGGAAATTCCGAGGGGTAGAGGGGTCTGAAAGAGGCAAATTTCCGAAGGGAAGGGGGGTACATAAAGAGCCTTTTTTTCCAGAGGGTTTGAAATGCGATCGCATAAACACTTACGTACTTTTCCAATTGATTCTTCAAGGTAACCAAGAAAACTGGAAAATTCTATCCGTTGAAATAAACGTAAGATTCCTTGTCATATATTTTCCACTATTATTCCGCCGCCAGACGACACAGATAGCACTGAGAAACTCTCCTGAGCAGCACGTTCGACGTGAAGTAAAAAAAAAATTGCCGCCTTTTAAAGATCTTTAAAGCTTGTTTTTAGCTTGAACGCATCTGTTGCTTTTTCAGATGGCATTATTTGTGCAGTCAGTTGATTGAGATCATTTGTTTATACTCATGTTATTCCCGTTCAGTACAAAATTCCCGCGAATTTCGATCCTTCGATAACCAGGTTATGAAATAGTTTCATCGTTATCCGTGTAGTTACGAGTTTGTAAATGTTAGCAAAGTGGATAATTTCAGTGCCATAATTTTGTCCTGACGTATTTGTAGCCGTCGACGGCGATGAGAGACAGCGAAGGTTTCATTTGGAAGTTTAGTTACCGGATTGAACTTGAAAGTATGTTTCGCACATGAAAGTGAGACCAGTTGAAAAATCCTAAGGAATAAAAAATGTACTGTCATTTACAAACTACCGAGACAAAGCGTATAACTTTATTGAAGTGTTCTTGCTGAAAGACAAAAATTTAAGCGACATTTGATAAACAGGTGTTGAAAAAAACATGTTACGTGACGGCTTATGATTCCCGCTGATAAGAGAAGTCAGTTCCCAGCAACACACACGAAAAATAATGTAAACAGTATGGTTCACAAATTTTACTACTGTGGATAAAAATTACACCCGCAACATAAAAAAGTATCATAGAGATTAGCACTGAGGTATTTTCCCGAGTTTCGCTGTGACAGCAAAAATAACTCTGCAATAAATAGTTTCCTGTGTGTGCAACGTAATTTGATATGTTGTTTTGACTACGCATAAATTTAAACTTCGACTGGGTTACAAAACGTATACGATAGACTTAAAATAGCGCCAACTCTCAGTTCTTTTTTTTGATTTTTGAATGAATTTACTTCTTTTAATTGAACAGAGAAAAGGTCAGCCAGTTGCCAGGACATTAAAGGGTTAAATAAGCTCAGTTGTTAGTTTGAACATTTCAAAGCGTCTGTGAATACATCTAGAATTTCCACAGTCGTTTTTGGGAGAATGAAATTTTTATTACAGCTCTTATTACAGTCTCCTTTTTTCCAAGGGGTATGGGGGACCAAGTGGAAAAATCATGGAAATTCCAGGGGGTGGGGGGAGTAACGTGAAGCCCTCTGGAACGGAAAATCCAGTGGGGTGGGGGGTCAAACTGGAAAAAACCCTCCGTGGGGGGGGTATGGATATTTTCTGGAACCACACATTCAATTAATAAATTCAAGACGGCAATCAAGACTTATCTTTTTAGACAAGCCTTTTTATAGTGTTAAATTTGATGCTTTTCGATAGATATATATATACATCTTATAAATTTTAATTGTATTTATATATTTAAATTTACATTAACATTTGTATTTTTATATATTTGTATTAAGATCATATTGTACTGCACAATTGAAAATTTATATTGATAATTGCGCAATAGAAATTAATAAAATTATTATTATTATTATTATTATTATTATTATTATTATTGTTAATTATTGTGGCCTTTAATTGTACAGTTACAGTGCATTTGTCTATTGTTTTCTGAACTAATCTCAAAAGCCAGCAATTATTAGATGTTCCATGAAACAAGAGACTAGGTGAAGACTAGGTGATACATGTACCTACAAAATAATGCATAGCCTATTCGTTCATGTGCAGCATACATTGCGTTTAAAACTGTAAAGATTAGGAAAGAACCTTCGGCCTTGCCCAAAGTGATACAGAAAGTTCAGACAAACAAACTTACTTAAAAATAGTCATGGATGCATATGGAGACAGAATGTCATAAGCTTGATCCACAAACACTTGCTTGTAATGTGCATAGGGATAACGACAGCTTAGGTACTCCTCATAGAATTCGAATGCCTCGTGAAGAAATGCTGTGGTATTCTTAAGGACAGGAAGCAGGCCAGGCAGACAAAAATGGGTGACTTCTGGCATAATAGGGTCTACATGGATCTCAAATGGCCTGGAAATTGAACAATAATATTTGCTTCATTAAGAATGGAGAGCAAAAGTGGGGGAATACAAATTATCAACAAAGAAAGCATTCAGTACTACTTTAAACAATAAGATTTCGAAGATTTTGTATACCAAATTACATTTTGTTATTGTGTATAAAGTCTTCAATGGCAATTTTTGTGATTAATTTACTTTTGGCTTTATGATTATCAGGATTTTGAATTTCATAAAAAATGAACAATTTGCACTCAAAGTATTAAATTGCTTTTTGCTCTAAAGACAAGACAATGTTTTGTTACATCTAGTTAAGTGACAAGCAACCACACACTTAAAATTCAAGCGACGAGAAGCTATCCAGCATCAAATAACCATAATTTTTTTCCCTGAAGCAGACCCCATTAACGAGTAAAATCATCTGGCATTTGACAGAGCAAAATCTATGTGTGTCACCATTAGATGACACACAGATGTTGTTATCTTTACTCTTTCACCCCTGAAGCAACACCCATTGACGAGTAAAGTTGTCTGGGGTAATAGGATGGAGTAAAATCTTAAGTGTCACTCTCAGGATGGAATTTGGTTATTATAATTTGTTTCAATCATAGTGGACTTAAGTTTATTTTAGTGATGACATTGTTGTATTAACATACCCAACTACCAATGCAATGTTTGGAGCAGAGGTTGGAACACTCAAGGTATAATGATACGTTTTTCTTTTTTCATCAGATGTCAAAACCTGTAAAGAATTTTAGATACATGTGCAGTAGGTACTGATTGTTTTCATAGACATAGAAACCTTCACTCCTAAAATAAGTTTGAAACACGTTTGTTACAGATGCTGACTCAAATAACAGTCTTGTGCGACAAAACGTAACATTTTGGAAAGCATTTAACGATCACTGATTTTAATTCTTAAAGTTTCTGGACGCAAATAATTTGAATTTCTCTAATTTGCCTCTAATTTCCTTTGGTGCAGCCCAACGCACCACTCTCAACAAAGAAACTAGGACAGATGTCTGGTGGTTTCCCAAAATCTTGGAAAATCTGTGTAATGATATTAGCCTGCAAGGGATTATTAAAGCTTGCTACAAGAAAGTTGAGAAAATTAGAAAAAAATGTCAGGACAATATATTATTTTGATCCTTATTGTGTGATTCCTACAAAATTTTCATAAAGATCCTGGAAATTTTTTGAAAGACTCTTCAAACATTTTTGAGAGAGTACCATACACTGTAACTGATTCCACAACACACTTTGACTGTGTTGACATCCTCTTTTTAATTTAAAACCCATAATAATCTCTTAGAACAAAATGTAAAATCATACAGTTTCAATAAGATCACCACAGCTGATGGCTACCATGTCCTTGTCAACAGTGATATCAATAGTCCACGTACATAGCTCTGAGTATGAATCAACACAGGGAAACCACAAGCTGCCACCAATAAAATAATTAAATGAAAACTATAGTAAAATGGAAAAACATTCTCTGGTTAAAAAAGATTAAAAACATAAGCTTTCAGCTATCACTAGATATAACCTTTAACAAATAGTTAGAGCACAAACGGAAATATATATGAAAAGGGGTGTGAATTTTTTTTATATTATATAATTATGTAATTATTATCAAATCAAGTTGAGAGTAACTTTAATCAAAACTTCATGAAGTAAGGTAGTCTGGGTGAGTTGGACTGTTATTGGTAACATTAACAGTCATTTCAGCAAACTGAGTGGAGGTCATAGTTCCTCCTTTGAGTCAAGACTCCTTTAGTTAGTTGCCATAGCCATCGTTGAATAGTCAGTTAATAGGGAGTTTAAGCAGCCCCCGCTCCTATACAACAGCAACGTCAACGAAAACTTCACTCCAAAATATAACTTAAGCGCTCTTGCAAGTAGTTTGGGATTATTCCGTCTTGCTCGTGTTGTACTATATGGACGAACTATCCTATGACTGGATGGTTAACATAAGGATAGATTTTATTAACGAATTGTTCATTGTTATTCTATACGCTCAAAATCTAAAATTTGGCAATTTCGTGTTGTTGTTTTGTGGAGTACAGCAAAGAAATGCACAGAAATTTGTGCAGCATGAGTATTTTTCCTTTTTAATCACTCATATTCTGACTACATGTATGTGGCGTTGTCAATGCCATAGCTGTCGTCGTTGCTTAAACTCCCTAATGTAACCAACAAAATTCCTGCTAAAGACTTCCCTCACCTGGACAATTTTACTTCCCCAAGTTTTGTCAAATGTTATACATGGTTTAGAAAGTAGAACAACAACTGCCTGACTGTCTAATTGTCCACAACAGATGCTGCAGTTTAGTATTATGGTTTTACAGGATCTAGCAGCATTGATGACTGAAATCACTATAGCTATGAACTGCTTTCTGCTGGAAGTGCATTTACAGTACACTTTGTCAGGAAAAAAACTGTTAAATCCTTGGATACGTTAGTGGTTGACGACCAACACGAATGTAGCCTACACGTAAGTCTGAATCATTTTCTTGAGAGAGGGTTTTTCCCACCTTTGCTGACTATCCAAATAACTCCTCTCTCACGGAGAATCTTATCCCATTGTCCCATTGACTCCTGAACCATCTCCCCACACCCTCACCCTCCCCTTCCCCCCCCCTCCCCCGGGCATTACACAGATTAAAATCTATTAAGTCCTGGAGGAGTCAATAGGTTTATATTACATAGGATAGTTGTAATCTTCACATGCAAAAAGAATATGTCTAAGCAGAACATATAAAGTATGATAAATCATAGATCCATGCTATTGAATGTCAATTTACCGGGAGGAATTGGCACACCCATAACTGAACAAATGTGCTGATCGCTGAAATGTAAAAAAAAAAAAAAACCAAATTAGATTGATTCATGCACACACATGAAATGGTCTAATTCGCTTAATCTCTTGGATCAATACATTTTAAGCTTGTTATTATATAAACCCTGACATCTACCTAGTATTTCCCAGTATTTAGAAAGTGGCTTTGAACGCTGATCAGAGACATTGGTTTTCTCACACTTACCGGTAACATCTTTCTCAGAACAAGAATTATGAAAGAAACAAACTTCCTGAAGTAGAAACATTGTACAACTTTTACCTGAGCCATAGTTCCTTCTCCTTTTGGAATAACAAACTGAATTCCACCCTCTGGGTGTTCTAGAGAAAACTCAATGCTGACGCGAAACTGGCGACCTTCTGAAAGCAGACCAACAGTTGCATGTAACTTCGAACACTTGTCACAAAAATTAAACAAATTTCCATAATACAGGCCACTCAAAAATTTAACACAAAAGTAAAAGGAACTAGTTTTTGAGTGGGCATAGATGTTGTTTAATTAATAACACTTTTACCCCTAAATCAACAGTACTTATTTACTTATTTCAAGATTTGTACAATAATACAATAATTATATATTAAATTACACAGGTGTTAGAATGAAAAGACATAGCATCCCCCACAAGGTTCAACCACCTTGCCCAACCCCATAACACCATAAAATAATATTTAATATTATTATGCAAACCCTCCCCCCCCCCCCCCCCCCCCCCTTTCCCCCCAAAAAAATTATCTACTACATATATAAACCCTAAGTGACTGGATAACAGGCAACTTAGCAAGAACATGCATTACTTATATTCACTCTTCTACACTTTAAATAGATAAATAATCTTAAAAGAGGGAATTCATATTATCACCATTAAAAATGCATTTGATGAGTAAAATCCTATTGATGAGTAAAATTGTGTGGAGTTAAACAGAGTAAAATCTATTCAACCTTTCTCTTAGGAGCCAAAGGGTTAGAGGGGTATATTAAACTGTATAATCCATTCACCTCTGAGGGGTTCTGCACTGATGAGGCACTAATGAAGGTCAAATTGTCTGGCATTTAATAGACAGAGTAAAATCTTTTAAGTCTCACTCTGAGGAGGGAGAACATTGAAGGGGAAATGGTTATTAAGTGGACATACACATAAATGTTGTTAACTATATTTTCTAACCATTGGTACAAGATAGGACTTCTTTGGGAATCCTGACAACCAGTTCTCCACCACCAGTCTCTGGATCAACAGCATTCACAGCACTCTGTAAACTACTCAAGAAGTAATCCAGATTTCTCCTGAAAAAAAAAAGGAACAAATTTGGACAAAAAAGCCATTTAGGTAGAAGAGCAATACTAACTGGTTTTCTATTTTTTTATATGATTGTACATGTAGCTGGAAATATAACCACAAAAGAGATTGAAACTAAGGAGAAATTATTTCATTCTGAAAGACCCTGAGAAAAGGCTTAAGGACAAGTTGTTATAATTTATTGAGTGAGGAAGGGTGGGTAAAATCTTCAAAAGCCTGGCTTTTATGGTTTACCACATACATTGTACTTATATGCAAAATTCCTCCCAACCAGCCTCATGATGACTGGTTTCTTATGGCCAGGAATTTTCAAGTGGAACTTGGAAATGTGATAGGTATGCAATCAAAACATCTCTGACTTACTTTTTGTTATCAGAACAGATGACTCTACTTGGATCATCCAATTGAAACCCTGCATCATACCAGTCATGTTCTCCTGACCTTCTCTCATCACGAATACAAACTCGCATTATTCATACGCGATGTCAAGGAATTAACACATCACATGGTTAAAGCAGTGGAACTTAAGGCCGGGACACACTAGGCAATAAGTCACTGCGACACGTCGCAGGGACATGTCGGCCCAACAATTTGCCTCGTGTAACACGGGTAATTTTGTGAAAATCATTGTCGCTGCTAAGTAGAATTTTGTCACTGCAATCAGTTGCACGAATTCAAACTGATCACAGCGACAAACTTGGTGAAAACAGCGTTGTCGCCCTGCATGTACACTTCCGGCAACAAGTAGTTGTGACAAAATATAAATGAACCAATGAGAGAGCATCATATGGTCCGCCATATTGAATTAAAAACTAGTTCACATTTCCCCTCATACGAGATCACTGCGTGTGCACTGAACAGGCGTCATGTCCCAGCAACTTGTTTTGCAAGTAGTACACATGGAGTGACACCTAGTGTGTCTTGGCCTTTAAGCTCAAACTTAGTTTTCATATATTGGGAAAATCCAAGAAGATTTGGCATTTCATTGCTTCCTGACCACCCAGATTTGCAAACTTGTAAAAGCTGCAAATTGTTTAGACATCTCTCATCATCTGAGATGGTTGCAAACACTGCAGGAAAATCTGGAATCTCTCTATTTTCTTGAAATGTCCTCGACCTCTGCAATGATTCAATCATTCCTGGTAGATATATATAAAGTCAGATGTTTACTGTTGAGGACATTAGCGACAAATAATTCAGCCTGTTTTCAATCCTCTACATTGCCTTGATCCAGCCCCCCGTGGCCACGTAGGACAGACTTCTGGCATTTTTTAATTTATTCCATTTTCAATGCAGTTACATAAAAAAAAGTTATATGCATTAGAAAATAATAATAATAATAATAATAATAATAATAATAGTAATAATAATAATCACATTAATAAAAATCAAGTACATAACAAGGCAGTGGGGAAGACTAGAACGGAACTGGCGAACCATACATGCATAGTAAACCAATTTTAGAAATCCTGAAAACATTTGGGAGAATCCAGAAACAGTATAATCATCTGGGATGAAATTCTGGCATTCACATCCTCGGCATTGCAATCCTCACAGGTTGAGGAACAGAAAGACCACTGCTTCTCTCTTTTGAGCAAATTTTAGGTCTGGCCTACCCTTTGAAGAAGACATGCTTTGGCTCCCTTACTGTTTTCTATAGCCTCTTGGTGTCTATAGCAATTTCCCACAAGTCTAAGCCCCAAGTTACAGATCCTATCCAATTAATTAAAAACAACTTCGATTCTAGATTTACTACAACAAAATGTGAAAAGGATATTGCACTGTTTGTAGTTCAGTTTCAACCTTGTTAGGTTGTTTGTCAAAGGAAGTATTTTTAATTCTACATAACCCTGAAAGAGTTAATGAAACATATTATTGTAAGGTTGCATCGGTGGAGAACACCTACGCTAAAAAGTTTGACATGCATTGCCACAATGCCAGTGTGTTGCCAAGTTGGACTTAAAAAGTCAGTGGTTTAAGTATTTTGTAGGGGAATAAACTTGTCACGTCAAAGGTGTCGGGTGGTATGCGAGACATAGTGTCTGTCATCTGGCATCCTGGTGCACAATGATACAATGGGGCAATACATTACTGAAATAATGAGAAGTGATTTCTGAATACATGTTCACTTCTGTCTCTAGTGGCATTCTTTCAAGAACGAGATACATAACAATGGACACCATTCATAAGTGATTACATGAACATGTATTCTAGAATCCTGCTGAAATTGAACCTTGTAATACAATGAGAGGTCAGACAATAGAGAAACTATGTAAGAAGGGGCATCGAATTTCAAAAAGAATACAATTTCCTTTTTCAAAAATTCGAACTCTCCAAATAGCTATATTATGATAAAAGCTTCTATCTACAACTACACACAGAAAATTTTAGGAAGGGCAAGAAGATAAACCCATTTTTAAATTCTGGATAAACTACTTGCAGCTTACAAGAGCACCGGCCCAGAAAACTTACAGTAAATTTTCCATACACTGACATTCCGAACAGGCGTTACCCCGAACAGAATCAATGAATGCCACACTGCACATCAACATCAGAGTCCATTACTTACAAAAAGGCATTTTCGCTTGAAGTCGATTGACGTTATGCAGAGAGTCTGATGAAGCGTAAAATAAAAACAACAGAAAGAAGAAGATCAACATACAAACCCAATAAAGCTTATCGATCAACACAAGACAACGGTTTAAAAACAACACAGCTGATTTGAGCTTGAGTAATCCTACAGGCACAAATAAAAATTTGATAAAACAACAGAATACTTATAATTTAAAGTTTCTTGGGGATTCGCAGCCTTTCCTCATCTCGGACGGACAGGCAGTAACCTAGATTCTCTATAAACCATCATCGCAAGTTTTTGTCTTCATTTTAGCCGCCATTTTGGAAAGACTCGAAACCAGACTCCCCAGACTGAAGCGCTTGTGATTACGTGATGTGAGACCTAACAAATTACGTCCCGGCCGCGAGAATATGCTGATTTAGCAACAGAACGGGAACGTCAGTGGCGACAGCGCGCGCAGAAAAAACACCAATGAGAATTCAGAATAGAATAGACTCCACTCTTTTCTTCTCTATTCTAAATTCTCATTGGTAGTTTTGCTGCGCGCGACGTCGCCACCGACGTTCCCGTTCTGTTGCTAAATCAGCCGACGCCTAAGTACTCGTTCGGTGGTCGCTGTACTAGCCGTAACATGCATTTATTTCCTTATCTAATTATTTGTGAGTCCCAATTCAAACAAAATATCAAGGACGAGAAGAGTGGTACTAAAAAGAGGACCTAAAAACTAAAAAAAAGGACCTAAGAAGAACTAAGATCCCAAGACCTCGGGTCTTACCTTTCGCAGTATGGCGTTGTCAGGGGCGTAAGCGTCCTTTACGCAAATACGCAGGTTCTGTTAGAAGAAAAAGCCCTCGAGGCCCCACACAGTGTCAGTTAGGTTATAATTTCGTGTCCAAGTACACTAAATGAAAAATCCCACTAAAATTCCTTATGCACTACAACACTAAACGTAACTACACATCGCCAGCCATTATGTATGGGTTATTGACCAAGCGTGAGGTCAAGATGACTGGATATTGGCCAAGTTCTTTTTTTGCGTGTTTATGGACCGAGACGAAGTCGAGGTCCATAAACACGCAAAAAAAGAACGAGGCCAATATCCAGTCATCTTGACCGAACAATC
>NC_090879.1:28399507-28414507 GCF_036669935.1 Montipora foliosa
GGCTGAAGCGCGGCCAGAGGAAAAAATTTGTAGCCAGATATTCAGAAGTAGGCCTGGTGTGTGCTGTTAACGTAGATTTTGGATTTCTGAACAAGTTTCTATGATAGGAAATTCGCGCCAAAGTTGTGCTTTCATTTCGGTGTAATTCTCGTGTCAAAGAAACAGTAAAATAATGTAAATAAGAGAATAACGATATTTATATTTGCAGATTACCTGTCCTCTTACTACGAAAGTCAAACTCTACATCTCTATGCAATAAGCGCATTCAAAATGTCCTCATATTACTTTATAAAAGTATGTTAAAAAAAGAAAAGGGTCTTCCTGCTTATATGAAAAATACGTTTTCTCTCCCGTCCTCTTCTTATGCATGATCTTCGCGGAAATTACATTCTGTCCCTCTGTAACCTAGAACAACCAGTTATGGTCTTAGTTCTTTTTTCTTACGTATCAGCTAAGTTGCGGAATGCGCTACCTGATTTTATCCGTACCACTGAGTTTACTGGTTTCAAAAGAGAATCCAGGGCCGCACTTTGTACAGCGGCTTTAATTAATATATCTTTAAATATTATGTATTTGGTTGGTATCTGTATGTGCTATGTATTTTAGCTGTAAATGTAATGTCTCGAAGATATTAGCTCTTGTAGTTATTCTGAAATTCGAGATGAAATAAAGTTTATGCAAGCATGCATGTATGTATGTTACCTTTACCAGGGCGTGGTGCGCACACTTTGTAATCTGCGACTTCAGTGCTTACCATATGGCAGATAAAATGACTTTTCCTTGAATATATAAGCCATCGAATTCTTACGTTAAATTGACAAGGGCGGTTTGGAGCTGTGAGTAGGCGTGGGATTTGTCTCATATGGTTTAGGGGCCGACATATCTCTCCCTCAATGCCGTACCGGGAGGCAAGGTCGGTAGCAGAAAGCAGCAAAGGGCCAACTGCGTCCAAAAGCGGTCGCACGGGCCGAAATCCCGGGATGACTCGTTTGGTACGACGCTCCAGTGCTATGTCTGGAGGTACTGCGTTTTTCTCTCTTGTTCAAACGTTCCGTCCGCGCATGCGTAAATGTTCTGGCTTGCCGATACCTAGCCTACCAGAAAAATTAACATGATGGTTTTTACTAGGAATTGGCATTTGAGTTGATTGTACAGGCATAAACTTAACGTAAGAAACCGTGGGTGCCTGGTCTTCTCGAGACATAGGTGAGACATAGTTTGATGCAGACTGGGAAAAGTGTCCTCTCTATTTCTGAGGTTGGTGCGCTGCATTGTTTCTGAGTTATTTGTCGAATCATTTTACGCAAGGTAACAGAGTTTTGTATGGAGCGCACCAATATGGCGCCCAGAAATCAGCAATAAAAAGAACATTTCTGGAGTTTACTTTAATATGAAAACGCTTACGTTTTGCTCACGAGATAAAATGCGTATGAACACGTCTCCTAATGTAATTGAAACGCTCAAACTGCATGCTGAGATTCACAGGGATAGACTTTATTTTTTAACCAAATAGCTTTGTATCATGGTGTCACGCAAGGTGACAATTCGGAAATTCAAAATGCTCCAGTTATTTCGAAACGAAAGACGTCATGGAACTGGATTCTTGAAAAGAGATCAATTTTTAGGTCTTCTTTAACCTCCTATAGATAAAAGTTGAAAACACCTCTGGACTTTGATTTTGATTTGATGACGTCATTGAGAAAACCATCTTTCCTGCCAACCTCGACGACAAGGGAGGAGAAGAGAGAGAGCCTGGGTTCTATAGGAAACCGTCAGTTTCATCACCAGTCCCTAGTTGCCGGTTATTTTTGAAGGAAAGGTGAATGATGAAAGATTACAGCGCCTTCGGCACTCGAACCATTCCTCGTGTGCGTACACCTTTAAAATCTCACGCTACGCCCCTGGTTGTGTCTGTTTAAATTAAACTATTTATGGAGACAACATCCAGCTTCCAAATCTCTGACTCGAAGTAAGTTTTCCCAGGTTTCATTCCCGTAATTTCCGTTGTTTACAAGGGGTCTTAGCTTTCGTAGTACGAAAACCAAGACTAGGGTCTTAGTAGTACCTTTCGTAATACGAAAGCTAAGACCCTAGTCTCAGTTTCCGTACTACGAAAACTAAGACTCCGCGGGTCTTAGGTCTTAAATGTTAGTTTTAGTAACACCCTTCTGGACACTTTGCCAGAGCGTCGTACCATGACGATGAAACCCAAGCTCCCTTATTCCAGCTGGAGTAACAACCTCTCGCTATCCATCAGATACCATGTCCCCGACGCAACAGGCCTTCCTGTCCTCGAAAGGGTGGTGCCCTAAGGGGAGGTGGGGGAAGGGGGGGGGGGGGTACTCTCAGAAAAATTGAATGGGGGTGTGCAGCCCGCCTCCTGAAATCCTTGCCCTATCTCAGACCAAAATCTACGATTTTAGACAGAGGGCGTAATGAGTGCAAGTTAAGAGTTGCTTCAGCTTTGATAAACTCTTGACCGGACCTGCTGTTGAAATGGGGATGGAAATAGTGCTGATCCCAAAACACTGAAGTGGCAATACATCAGATTTAGACGAATTGTTCAACAAAGCTTGTAAAACGAATTCATTTCTTATTAACTGACTGTTATGGGATTTCTTTGTTAGTCCGGAACCATCCAAAAGGATGTAATCTGATAAGGTGAAGGGTAGCCTGCTAGATATCTCTACTTTGGGTTGATTCGTAAAAATACGTTTCGAGGATTTCAATGGCGCCAGAACGCGAAAAGAACTTTTTCGAGTAAACCCACAGTTGAGCCCGCTGGCAGGCTACGCGAAATGGTCCTTTCTGACCAGCTAAACAGTCCCACAATGCCACACACTCGTCTTTCTTAAATTTCTGAACTGCATGGGGAACAGTGAAGCGACGGGATCGTGAAAAGCAAGCCAACACTTCTGACTTTGCGTTGAGTAAGTCGAAAGCTCTAGCTGTGAGTGTCAGACGTACTCAACAGCTCATTGATATAAGGAGTCAAGGCTTTGGAACGAGGTAGCCTCCTAAGCAGACGTTCTTAGGGCTTCTTCACGCGTTCCTCCCCCACTAACGTCTCCTGAAAATGGCCTAGTGTGCTTCTCCTGCTGAAACCACTTCCGTTCGTGGATTACGGACCAGTCAGAGACCGTTCTCCAGTTTTGGGTAAACATGTTATTGGCTATGCACAACACAATTCGTCAATGCTGATTGCTGTTTCTTTTAATAGTGGGCAAACAGCCGTTGAAGGGAAGTGGTTTTTCGTTTCAGTAGACATTCGTGGGGGAGGAACGCGTAACGAAGCCCCAAGAACTTCTGCGTGGAAGACTATGGAACGAGGCTGCTCATCTCATGAGTCTACCTGGGGTTCTCTTCAGAGGTCTCAACAAGGAGGACTGGCAATGAGGTAGGTATTCGCACAAGGACACGATTGGAAACGACAGATAACCACACGTTGACACATCAAGAAATTGTGTTTATTACGAAACTTTCGTCTTCCAATTATTCGTTCCACTTCCTTTAGAAACTATTATTTACTTGTCCAATTATTACTTCTGACCGTTAATAAGAGGAGACTTAACAAATTAAGACGGTGCATGGTCCTGAGGAGTGATTTGACCGCCAAAAAAAAAGACATTAACTCTAAGAAAAACTATTTGTGAGCATGGATGGAAGAAGGATCGAGGTTCAATGACGGCGAATGTTTCATTTCTTCCGGTTGCTTCACTACCCTCGCTTAATTTTTAACAAAAAATTGAGGAAAGTTAACAGAATATAAAAGCAACTAGCATAATTTATCAAAACAATTTTAACTCATTCTAGTCATCATTACAAACAAAAGTAATAACAGAACATTATGCACTTAGTGTCCTTAAAAACCAAAACAGAACTCATTCCTTTGGTCCAACTCCAATAATCACAAAAAAAAAAAAAATAATAATAATCAGAAGTCGAGGGAAATAAATATGGTGGGCACGGAAGCGCGAAAACGAACACATCACGAACTCTACATCGACGAAAGCCAGATTGCAGCGATCAGATCAGCGGTCTCAGCGTTTATCTAGGTTTAGAAGGAGTTGCCTTCCACGCGGGCTGGGAAGCTCCGTTACGTTCGATCTTACCGAGTGACTGCTTTTCCACTAATCTATGAACCAAAAGAATTGACAATATCAGGCCAAACCGTGTGTTTTCTTAAACAACAGCTGCAAACAACGACGCTCAAGAGATCGCCCAACAACCAGTAAAACACGACACACACAATCGTTGTTGTTTCGGAGGTGGTCTGGAGACGTGGGCTTCCACTGCAGTGCTTTAACCTTATACTTATTCCGTTGCTACCAACAGAGGGAAAAAACAAAAGCCCAAGTAAAAGGAAAGTAGTTCAAACCAAGACAACTCTTTCATTTAACGGCAATAATAATATTGTCATGGTACCGTATAGACCTCTTTCATAATGGTGGCCAAATACATTATTCTTTTGTTTTAATGCTAATAAGCCCTACTAACCTCGCTACGACGAGCAAATTTCAAAAGAATATTTGTTTTAAAACGAGGGCAGTAGGTCTCATTAACATAAATACAAAAGAATGTAAAGTTGGTCGCCATTTATGAAAGTGGTCTATGAAACACCCGCAATAGGGAAGATATCGTTGACGTCACCAATTGTCAATAGGGAGCTTACGAAACGACGACGCCGACGGCAACGACGACGCTACAAAACAAATGTTTAGTGAGTAAAAACAATGGCTCTGCACGCTCTGCATGTGCGTTTTACATTTTGGTAATTTTTTTTGCCGTCATCTCCTAAATGACGACGTGAAATGACCAAATTCAAGGTTCTGTGGAGGACGTTAGCACATGACGATGAAATTTCAGTTCTCTCTCTACGCTTCCAACTCACTCATACCAGTTTAATTCCTCGACAGTTACTACACATTTTTAACGCGAAACGAAATAACACAGTTTCGTAGTGATATGAATAACGCGAACTCGTTTTTTTAAATGAAGTCCTCGTATACGTCGTCGTCCTCGTTTCGTAAGCTCCCTATTATGGTGCCAACCAGAGCCTCATTGGCTGTCGAAACAAAGGGTCTTTTGTTCCTGTAGTTTGCACATTTGAACAAAAAAAAAGCAATGTTCGTAAACAGATATCTTCCATATTGCCGTCTAACGAGATGTACTTATAATAGTGACGTTATTCAAATTCTGGATTAGGATTAGGAAGACCTTAGACAGCAATGGGACAGAACCAAGGTTGCTGACCAGCGGTTTTCGTTAAAACAATGGTTTGCTGGGGGTGCTCATTCTCGCGGGCTCAGAAAGCCTGATTGTGGTCATTGTTATTTAAGGTTTTTCTTAGGATTAACGCAATATAGATGGTTTTCAATCACGTGATGAAACGGCCACAAAACAATGGCAAATTATCGCTCGTGTTTTGCATTATAATAGAGTCAAATTCCCAAAAGAGCTTCTTCTGTATTGTTCTGTGCACCAACATGTCTGCTGTGACGTCTGTTGAAAACCATATATACTGACCGTATTCACAAATGGAGGCTAAGTAATTATTCTTTTGTCTTTATGCTAATCACCCTCACTAGCCTCGTTAGCACGAACAAAATTAAAAAGAACTTTTGCTCCAAAGCGAGGCGAGTGAGGATGATTAACACAAAGACAAAAATATTGTTTCTACTATAAGATCTTCTTGAGGTTCTTCTTTTAATAAAATTTAATCAAGAACCATCGCATCTGCCGTACGCAAGTCTGACAATTTGGGCTGTTACTCCATCCACAATTTACAGCTGAAAAGCAGCCAGACGGTGAACAGCGAACAATTTTGGCGCTAAAAAGATCGCATAAGGCCACATATCCTGTGTACTCCGAGAAAACCATGTTTTGTTTACTCCGTTATTCTTGCCATTGCGAACAGAATCAGAAGAATACTACTAGTTATAGCTGTCGCTAAAGTGCCAACGAGCCAAGCTTGCGTGATCTGGCGGCTGCAAACATCACGCGGCGTACTCGTGCGGCACTCTCATTGGTTATCGCTACGGTCAACATTTCATCGCTTTGGTCTACATTACAGCTTTTGGTCTACATTACACTCAAATTTGAAGCGCTTCTGAGATTTCGTCCGCCTAAAAATCTTCTCGCGGCTCTATAAGCTGCCGCCTCGCCAGGCCTTCTGTCTTCAGAAGGCCTGACTCGTTGGCAATAATTGTGCGGAAGACGTTTAAACGGTCTCAGCAATGGAGCAAAGACTTTGATTGCGGGGAACTAAGAACAAGAAACCTGAATGTCTCGTCCAGATCGAAGATTAAAAGCCTGATGTGAGCATGCGTGGGTTCTTCAACCCCGGTACGGATGAAATTTTAACCAGCGCGCTGTGAACACCTTGACCGTCTAAATTTTTGCACGGTAAAGGTGTGGTTGCTGGGATGCGTGGTAACTCAGCTACTATCGTTAGCCATTCTCTTAGAAAATTCGGTAGAAAATTTTCGGTAGAAAACTCATCCGGTAGCGTGTAAATAGAGCCTTAGCCGATTAGGTCTATGTTAAACGACCTGTTGAAGCGAACCCTCCTGACATTTGGTTCAACAAAGTAGAGCGGTTTTCAAATGAGTGTCGAAAAACCAAAACCAAAGTAATTACTTTGGCCAATCAAAATGGACGGCGACAATCCTCTAAACCAATCAAAACTCGAAGTAATTACTCGTAGCCGACAGAAAACGCGGGAAAATGTGCACGCGCGAGCCATGATTGGTTTTGGTTTCACTTCTGATTGGTTGAAAAAATGGCGCGAGAAATTTGAACCAATCACTGAGTGAAGTAATGCAAAACCAAAGCAATTCACTAATTACTTTCGACACTCAATTGAAAATCGTTCTATTAGATGCATGTTGAAACCGTTTAAACGGTCCTTAACTTTAATAATCAATTAAAAATTCGTGAGACGTGCAACGTAAGTCAATAAAGTGGCGCTCTATCGCTAGTACACGTAAGGAATGTTTTACGAATCCAAGCGTGCACGTCTAGTTTGTTTCTTATTCTACTGGTGAGTTAAATTCGCAAACGTCGTCAGCTGGACTCGGGGTTGGTGGCGCAGATAGAGAATGTTGATCCTACTCTTAGAAACACTCGTCTGAGAACTGACCGAAGTTCCAGTTTATAATCCACCAGTAACATGTTACACAGAGCATGGTGATAGTGGGATATATGGGTCTTGAACTGTGGATTCAACAGGAGGAAAAAAAATCAGTTAACGAGCAAAGAGAAACCTACGGTTCGCGCATGAAATGGCTGACACAAACTCTTACACTCCCCACCCCACACTGTTCAATCAGTTGCAAATCACGTACGTCGACGGTCCCCCCCTCCCCCTCCCCCACACTCACTCCCACCCAAGAGAAACTGCTAGAACTTAAAGGATGCGAGAGAGGTTTATATCCAGGGCTGAAAGTTCATTTTTCCAACGAAACGACTTCAGCAGTGCCGAACAACTCACTAAACTATATGAGAGGTGAAATTGTCCAGAATCATACTTTCAGATCTCCGGGCCAATCAGCAATTTGCGTAAAGTTCACGAGATCTTACCCTATCCTCATCAAGCTTTAGGAGTCTGTTCAGGAGAAGCAATAGAAGAGACGTCCAAGCATCACGGTGACTGGAGGATTCCAGCGAAAGGAAATAACTCAATGCATCTGTGCATATTCTGTGAAGAAACGAATAGTTAGAAAACCAACAGAGCGTGTGCTCGTGACGTCACAGGGGTTACGTTAGAGTCACAAAACAAAGAAACGGCTGCACGCTGGTCTCAAAAAAGTCCTTCGAGAATTGTGCAAGAGTTTTTTCCCGGCTAAACAATAAGGCTGGCGATTATGCAGGTGAATAGGCTGTACTGATTAATATGCTAACAAATGTCGATGGAATTAAGTTGGGTTTTGAGGGCCTGCGAGCAGAACAGAGTTAACATTGTCATAAATGGTTCAGCTGATCGAAAATTGTGCGGATACCATCGATTCTGTGGGAATTTATCGCTCTTCGCGTGAAAGTAGCTCCTTTTCTTCTATATTATAGTCAATCAGTGAAGATGAAACTCGACCAAACACCATTTAAACCCGCCAGAACTATCAAAGACATTCTGCACTTGAGGGAGGCGGGCTATATTTTTAAAATATACTTTTCTAGATCGTAAATATGAAGCTAAAATTGAACGGCTTTGTATGAACCTTTGATCGTCGCTCTTTTGATAAATACGGTGAAAATCAAACATTATGTCTGGGTTACCTGTGCTGTACCCAACGAAATAATTATCAAACAAACCCTAAACGTTGTTCAGCTTTCGTTTCACTTCATACCTCAAAGATCGTTGCTCAATATCCGGCCACGATTCCTTCCTTTCTTCGTCTGAATACATTTTGAACAAAATACGCAGCATGCAGGCCAAACTCGAGGTCTCTTGTTTTAATAAGTTTGGCTTGGACTTTCCCTTAAAACCTACCACCAAATAGCAACAAAAAAAGCATGAAAGGAGTATAAAGCTCGGCAAGTTTAGTGACTGATGTCTTGCCCATGGTATCCTGCGTTGCAGGGAACATGCAAGATTTTCGATGCTCTGGCTGCGCGAAAAGTGGGGCGAGAAAAAAAGAGAGGGGAGGAGAAGCGCTACCCCTTCGCCTTCCCCCTCTTTTTTTGGCTCGTCCCATTTTCGCCCGGACAAAAGATTTGGCAGCTTAAGCAACGACAACGGCGACGGCAACGAGAACGTCAGCATTTGCATATTTAGCGGGCAAAAACAATAGCTTTGCACGCCCTGCACATGCGTTTTTCACTTTTGTCCATTTCTTTGCCGTCGTCTGCAAAACAAAAGAAGGGAGTTTAAGAAACCACGACGGCTACGGCGACGAAAACGCCACTTCAAAATATAAGTTTTAGCTATTCTAAGTATTTCAAGATTATTCCATTTTGTTTATATTTCACAATATGGGCGAAGTGTCCTATAACAGGATCAGTACGGACGGATTTGAAGTAAAGAGTGAGACCGAAAGATTCACTAAGCACTTAATGACTGGCCCCAAGGGAAACGGTGAGTTCTGTTTCCCCGAGACCCTCAATGTTCCCCGAGGCGAAGCCGAGGGAAACATTGAGGTCGAGGGGAAACAAAACTCACTGTTTCCCGAGGGGCCAGTCATTAAGTGTCTTGTTATACCTCCCAACTCAAAATAGAACAATACACAGATAAAAATTATTTGCTTGACGTCGGCTGGCGTACAGATTTGCCGCCGTTTCAAAGGTGCACGACCTGATCACGTGTGAGTCGAAAGTTCAAGTTGTTGTTACCCTAGGGCGTCATGAAGTTTTGACCAATGACACGTGACACGTTCTCCTCCAATCAGAAAACGTATTTGAGTTGGGAGGTATAACAATGTAGTTTGTCCACGTTGTTGTCAAAACCATAAAGTTGGTCATTTCACGTAGTAGTGTTGACGAGTAGGGAAGAGAAATATACAAAAATGGGTGCCACACGAGCAGCACGATCTTTTTTGTTCTTTCACCCAATAATATTACTGCTTTTTGGAGTTGTCGATGCCGTAGCCGTCGTCGTTTCTTAAACTCCCTATAGAGTTAAAGGTCTACGATTTCGCATGCGTGGCTAGTGAAAACAAGGCTAAAAGGCGACGCTAAATCTCCCGAATAACTGAGTTACCAAATATTTACATAATGTGCAACGCTAACCGTTCTTCAAACAACATGCGCTTGCAGCACAAAGAAGAATGCGTCCCTCCCAACTTACCAGCTTTCATCAGAAACGTTCTTTGCTCGTTGTTGGCGTTGAAAGACTTGGCGAACTTGTGCGACTCCTCCAAACAGTCGACAAACAAAAGCAACTGAGAGGAACTGAGAAACGGGTACATTCCAGTGGAAAGGGTACTCTCGTTTAATGAACTGTCCAAGCGGGCTGTAGACAGCTCTCCAGACTATAACAACAAAAAGGGAATTAAATTCAGTTAATGAAAAAAAAAAACCATGGTATTCTAGTACTCAGCATTAACAGCTTCGAAAATAAAATTGGAAAAAAAAAAAAAAGCGCTAGAAGGGTATATAGTGTCCATGAACTCGAGACTGGCGTGATGTTAATCTCCTGCACCGTTTTCAAAAGCCTGGCCGTTGACAACACCATCTACTATTGAAGGGCTCGTTGTACCTATGTGCAAAGATAATGAAGAGAAAACCCAAAGGAACCACGAGGTTTATGCAACTTGAACCTCCTTGAGGTTGCCTGAATACTGAAATATTGAGCAATGGCCATTGGGTGGTGTATACGTAATTCGGCCAATCACAACGGATGAGGATAATCAAATGAGCCAATCGCTGATCACGCAAAGCAAATATACGAAGCCGTCGTTAAGGGCGGGAAAACGCGCGTGGGCAAGCCGACGACATGTTACCCCTGGTTGGCTGAGAGTATGACGCTAAGCTAATCACTAAGCGAATTGATACTAAATCAAATGAATCGCTAAATTACTGTCGCCCGTTCTACAGGCGCACAGGGTAACAATCTGGAGAGCGTCAGTCTTCTCAAAACTCTCAGAATGAAGAGAGTTTTGTCCGCCGTTAAACAACATCCAAAGTTTACACGTTATTTTTTAAATCTCAGGTGGGATTGATTAACTTCAAGCTTCTCATTTTCTGTCATACCTTAGCAGAGGCCAGATTTTCGGCATCTTCACGCCTACTAGTAGCAGGAAAGAACACCACGTTATCAATGGTCTGAATGAGCTCCAGTTGGACAACACAGCGAATCAACAACGACGTAAATAACTCTTCCGGCGTGTCATCTGAAAAGAGGCAATGTTACGCCAATCAGTACGAATCAGCCGAGTTCATTTGGCTTAGGATATAGGGGCGACGGTTAAATTTATTGGGAGTTTAAGATTTGGGAACGTTGTCTAAAAATATTATTTCCAGATATTTTAATAATTTTGCGATTACTCCAAGTTGCTCGGCATGGAAAATGTGTGTCCACGTTCCAAGAATAAAATTAGGGAGCTTACGAAACGAAGACGACGACAGCTACGAGGACTTCATTTAAAAATACGAGTTCGCGTTAAAAATGTGTAGTAACTATCGAGGAATTAAACTTGTATGAGTGGGTTCGAAGCGTAGAGAGAGAACTGAAAATTCATCGTCTTGTGCTAACGTCCTCCACAGAACCTTGAATTTGGTCATTTCACGTCGTCATTTAGGAGATGACGGCAAAGAAATGTACCAAAAATGCACAACGCACGTGCAGGGCGTGCAGAGCCATTGTTTTTGCTCATTAAACCTATTGTTTTGTAGCGTCGTCGTTGCCGTCGGCGTCGTCGTTTCGTAAGCTCTCTATAAGGGACCTTACGATAGGACGACGACGACGACGGCTACGAGAACGCCACAAAATAATGGGCTTCAATAAATGAACAAAAACAAAGGCTCTGCACGCCCTGCACGTGCGTTTTGCATTTTTGGTACATTTCTTTGCCGTCCGAGTCCTGATAACGACGTGAATTGACTAAATTTGAAGTTGTGAAGAGGACGTGAAAACCTGACGAAATATTTTTAGTTTTCTTCCCAATCAATCATACCGTTCATGCCAATTTTATTCCCGCAATGTTGATGAACACTTTTCATTCCGAACGACTTGGAGTTATCACGAAGTTATTACAATAACGGGAATAATATTTCTAGACAACGTTCTCCTTGGCGTCGCCGTCCTTTCGTAAGCACGGACGACGGTTCCGGCTACGAGAACGTCGTCTAAAAATGTTATTTTCCGTTACTGTAATACTTTTGCGATTACTCCAAGTCGCTCGGCTTGGAAAGTGCCAGTCCAAGAATAACATTGGTAAGAACAGTGTGGACATTAATTAAGGGAGAAAATTTAAAATTCATCGTCAGGTGCTTCACGTCGCTAGGGAGCTTAAGCAACGACAACGGCGACGGTAACGAGAACGTCAAAAATTTGCATATTTAGTAGGCAAAAACAATAGCTTTGCACGCCCTGCACGTGTGTTTTTCACTTTTGTCCATTTCTTTGCCGTCGTCAGCAAAACTACAACGTGAAATAGCTAAATTTGAGGTTTTATGGATAACGAAGCGATTACAACAACGCGAATTTATATTTTGAGATGACGTTCTCGTCGCCGTCGCCGTTGTCGTTGCTTAAGCTCCCTGTTGTCAAGACGAGAACGGCAAAGGAATGTATCAAAATGAAAAACGCACAATCATTGATTGCCACATGATCCAAAAATACTCCAGCTCCCGCTGCTTTTCCACAGGAGCACTCAGATTTTAACGGAGAAGGCCCGAGTGATTACCGATAAATAAGTCTCTCCAAGCTGGTTTTTGAACCTAGAAAACGCGACTCCCGGTCAACTTTGTCAAGACAAGAACACCTTTACTCACAGTGGTGAGGTAGGCCTTCTGTCGGATCTGGTCTAACTGTCGGTGGTAATATGTTCCGATTGGGAGGTTCTTTTTCTTGAACCTCCAGAGCATCTTCAGCGGTTTCGGTTTTCTTCTGTTCTCTGATGTAAGCCTCAGTTGCCCACTCATCGGCATCTGTAAGTTAATTAAACATTCCAAAAAGAATAATATATAGATTTAGCCAAGCCTAAAAGAGGAGCTCCCGTGTTATTTATTCTTACAAAACATTAACCTGGCTTAAGCTTGCGATCCAATCGAAAAACCAGTACCTGATCAGCGGTCAACTTAAAAAAAAAAAAAACCAGCTGACCTCGAGGAGCTTGAGCCCGTGATATGGTCACGTGATATCGGTCACCGGATACCTTGTTTTGACAGGTGTCAACCATAACATGGATGTCCAGTATCAAGAAACGTGGGTTGTAGCACAGTTTCACATTGGCATACATGGCGGGGTGGACGTACGCAAGGTCTTACGGTCCTAAAACCAAATTTTCTCGCACAGACGGGTTGCCATATTTTCTTACCAATGGTGCTCCGCGCGCGCGCCTTTGCGGAGCTCCGCTATTAATTTTAACGAACACCTAAAAAACGCAAAACGGAATGAACTGATAACAACAGACGAGGTACGAGGGCTAAGCAAAGGCTCGAAACGCGAGTTTTCACATTTCTCCACGGTGGTCAATTTACCATATCAACCAAGTTGCGAAAAAACCCATCTTTGTGTTTCACTTGAACCCGACCGACGCAGCACCAAAGTTTCTTTACAAATTAAACCCCTTTATGCATGTGTACAGTAGCTTGGTTTTACACGGAAAAGTGTAAAGTCACCGCGTAAAGGATAGGATTTTGTGCTAACCTTCTTCTTCTAGACGAGGGACAATGTCGTGTTCTGGTCTGACGTCTATATCTACAGATTTCTGTGAAAAGAAATGTTACGCAACAACAAGCTCAGGAAAGTTGCAATCAATTAGTATGGGTAATCAAATGGTGACGATTGAAATACGGGAATAAGTTCAAGTGCGTTTTGTCCAAAATCAAATAATTTGCCGAGTCTTTAAGCCAATTGTACAGAACAGTTTGCGTAAGGCATTACTTCATCGTATGACTGCCCGGTGATCGATTATTTTGTCAAGAAATGTAGAATATCAAACATTTTTCTGATCACACTTCTCAGTTCTTAATTTAGAGATATAGACCAACGCGCTCGGGTGAAACATTAAAGTGGAAAACATAGGTCGTTAAGAACACACTTTGACCCGGCACTGAGGTACAAAAAAAGATATTCAATCCGAGGTCGTACTGCATTCCGAGTAACTAAAGGCAAGAAAGTTGTCATCCAAACATATCTTAATCGTCAAGTTCCAACGAGCCTCCTATCGCTCGATGCTGCAATTTCCAAACCAATATTCTAATGTTGATACGGGTTCAATTCCTGAAACAAAGACTTTTTCCCGAAAATGTTCGCGTCACTGATAATTGCTTGATTTTTAAATGAAATGCCCACTTTCAGAATATACCGGTATCCAGATAAAAGCTGAAAATTCCAGAAGAACTCGCCCTTGAGATCCTCTCTTGCATATGTTTAATTACGATCTTTCGGAAAAGCAGACTTACACTGTCGAAGGAAGGCTGACGCTCTGGACTTCGCACAGGACTACCTGGGGTGTGCGTGGGTGTCGATTGAGGAGTGGGTGTCCCTGAGCTTTCAACGTCTGGTCTCCATGTCAGTAGCTCGCTTGGTACAGTGGAAGTGAATATGTCTTTGATGCACCGACACGCCCTCTGCCACATTTCAGGGGAGAACTGGGATCCATTAGAAACCACAAGGTTTTCCAGGCAGTTGGTACCAGACCTCGCAAGCTGCTCGTTATCTGGCGGCAAAAATGAAAGACAAAAAGACTACTAAGCCGTATGAGACCTACAAGCGTATAGAGAGCGGTTTTCAATCGAAAGTAATCCTAGTTCAGTTCTATAACCTGAAAATTTCGTAATGTGCCGAGCATCTGTCGGTTTTTGGAGAAAGTGCTGAGACTGGGGACCTCCGTTCCACTTTTCTTGCGGTGCACGAGTTATCAAGAACAAATCTCCTCTTTAAAACTGTTCTTTCGACAATCGTTACTATCCTTCAAGTATCCACCCAGAAAAGCAGCTTTTAGTATTGCCCCTTTGTCTATAATTTTGTATTGTACGACCGCCCTCGGGAAACCGGCCACTTATTGCATCCATTTTCCGCACACTCGACTTTACAAGACTTCCCGATGCTTATTGATTGCTGCCTTTGACCTTGGCTTCCCATCAACGCCTTCTACGTTTTCCCTTGCTAATGAACTGAGGACTGTACCTTGTTGGACACACCACAGCAAATGTGAAAACATGTCCTCCAGAAGCACATCAGACAGAACTTCAAAATACTGTGTGAACACGTCGACAACGGCGTATAGGGCGTGGTTACATGTGGTTGTCATCCATTCTGACTTCTGCAGAAATAATTTAGGAAGAAGTTGTAATGGTCAGTTTAGAAACTGCCGTGGAGCCTTTCTAAAATTCTCG
>NC_090879.1:28419507-28434507 GCF_036669935.1 Montipora foliosa
ACGGAGTGGCCAAACGCACGCAACATTGTCATCATTTTCTACGCAACATGTCAATGTTCATTTGTCCCAGGCCCCTGGCGCGCAAGAAGTGGACCTAACGCGCATGCCCTAGGGCAACACTGTTGGGTGAACATAGCCAAACGAGTACAACATCATGAAACATCCAAAATGCTTGCACGAAAAATTTGACCGTTTTCAAATTTGATCCACGCTCCATACTTTATTTCTATGCAGAAATTACACATGTAAATGTTTGGTTTTCAGTAACACTTTAAGACACACCCTCTCAGTATTTTTCAGACAGTACCTGTAGTTTGAAAAGCAAGCTCCACTATCCCCTCATCTTCATCAGAAGCCGCTAAATGAAACACCGAGAAAACGTTCTTCCAACCTGACTTGATATTGTGAGCCTGCGAGTGAACCATTTGGGCAACGCAGCGGACTACCATATCACGAATCGTAGCAGATCTAAAGCAGACGTAAAAACAATGGCGTTTATACAACCGATTTACCTTGCAATGATCTCTGTAGTAACACCATATCTTAGAAGCACATCGAAAATTCAAACAACGCTTTCTAAGTATGAGTGAAAGCAGGAAGATAACTGTCAAAATTTCTTAAAAGAATAGACCTCTTTCAAAATGGCGGCCAAATAAATATTCCTTTGTTTTAATGCAAGTAAGCCTTTCTAGCCTCGCTACGAAGAGCAAATTTCAAAAGAATTTTTGTTTCAAAATGAGGGCAGTAGGTGCAATTAACAAAAGTACAAAACAATGTAAACAACATATCGCACAAAAAGGTACATTTATAGAAGGGTCTCCAAGGTTGTCTTACTGCGAAAGTGTAAATTTTACTTCGGTTAACGTTCTTACATTTCGCAATGCATATTACCAACAAGTGACATTTTTCCACTTTCTGTTTGACTACTGATTGTGCATTAAGGGTTACTGTTTAGCACCACTTACCTATTTTTCTTGACAATATATTCAAATGGTCTAAGAAAATCCTTTTGAAAGCGAAAGTTGGGCAACTCTCCCTTCTCTAAAAACTTCATGGCGAGTTGGCGCAAGGAGTCCACGCAGAAAAACGCCACATCTTCATTTGGATTACAACCACACTGTAACAGAACATTTACATAAATGACTGTGCTTGTCTTTGTCTTCGAAAAACAAACACAATAAGGCTTTCAATAGGTCAATTTACAGTTGTTTGCTCAGCGACCAAGCCTATTAATGGCTGCGAGGCTGCCGGTGACCTTGCATTGATACAGACCTCACTGCTTTTATCATGTAAATTGTGCTGTTGTAACGCTAATTAGTCCATATCAACATTACAAAAGCATGAAGGTTTGTATCAAAACAGGGTCACCGGCAGCCTCGCTTCCATTGTTAGGCCTGGTAACTTAGCCACAACTGTAAAATGGGCTATTCTCGGGAAAACATCCCCGCTTTCGTTTTGCACAACATGTAGTACAGGAAAAGTAAACACGTGTAAATTGAGAACTTAAAGCCACGACAACGGCGACGGCAACGAGAAGGTCATAAATTTGCATATTAAGTGAGCAAAAACGATAGTTTTGCCGTCGTCAGCAAAACAACAACGTGAAATAGCCAAATCTGAGGTTTTTTGAAGAACGTCAGCTCTTTTAGATAACTTTTCATCTTCTCCTCTAAATAAAGCGCTGTTCCGACCAGTGTCAATTTTGAGGAACTACCACACCCTTGTCACATTAAAAAGGTTGTAATAGTCACGAAGTGACTACAACAACGCGAATTTATATTGTGATATGACGTTCTCGTTGCCGTCGTCGTAGTCTTCGCTTAAGTTCACTAATATGTACTTAACTGGTGGTTTCCCTTAGCAACTAAAACAAATTATCAAAAAAAAAAAAAACAACAAGGATTGTAATTGGTGAGCAGCAGATCAGTGACTTGATTTGATTACACGTGATTTCCCGCGCTTGGCGCCAGTTTCGCGCATTTTCTTTTCGCTATGATTGGCTAAATTCAAAGTGTAAATACAACCTTTCAATAAATCGGAAAGCTCGACGCCTGTTCGGGGCACTCGGTTTTTTTCCGATGATGCCCGAGTCACTGTTCATAAATTCATCTCTTTACAGGGTACCTTGTTGAAGTGATCTCCCAGCACAGCCCATATTCTACTCCATTCCAATCGGATCCGGTTCATGTTGTAGTAAGATATTTCAACTATTTTCTGTAAACTGAACATCCGCGGATGAGTTGGGTTTGCAAGTTCATCAGATGAAATGGCGCCTAAAGCTTGCACGAAATCCACTGAGGAGAAGAGAACAATGCTAAATTACGATACAAAGGTCAATACAGCGCAACAAATGTAGATAAAATTCGGGAAATTTTAACGTCCTATTTCATGAAAGTTAGGTCATATCGGCCAGAAGTTGAAGTCTAATGCAAATGACTTGACCGGCAATAATTTAAAAATAAATACTTTAAAACACCACTGTTTTTCATAACTTAACCTTCGAAACGTCAGTCTTACCAATTGAATCTCCATCAAGTTTAGTGGATCCCGTAAATATTCTGAAAATGAAAAAAAAAAAAAAAGAATTACAACAAATTTCTGGCGTTAAAAGCGTACCTCTATGGTTTTTAAGGCATACTTATATAATCTAAAGGCGTTTAAAAAAGCCTTTACCTGTCTACAGCTACCACAACACTTTGCGAACTTGTCTCTCCGACTGTTTCTTGAATGTAAGCAATTTTCTTGGGATCTGAAGTTACAATTTGAAGGAAGAATAACGAACAACTATTTGCAAGGTCTTAACATTCACATGAAAAGTACTAATACAGAGTACCGAGCATTTTAACTGCATAAGCGCCAAGGGAACACTTGTGGTCAGCGGTCTTATGCTCGCGGAATAAAGAACTTCTCTTCAATACTGAATACACCACAATGGGGATACATATAGAACACCTACCCACGTGGAAGAAAGATTATGTTTAATATGTTATCGTACTGTATTATAACTGTATCGTTACATTCTTCATCTCAAGCGACAGATGCGCATTTTTCCTTCGTGTTTTTCTTTCCTCGTTGCCCTTAATTTGCCAGCCATGGGAGTATTCTCCATCTAGGACCTAGCTACTTCTAGTGGGATCACCTGGGGCCGGTTTCTCGAAAGTCCCGAAAGTTAACGGGCCATTTTCGGGTGTCACAATTCCCTCTGTACCTCAAGTACGGAGAGGATTTAAGTCGTCAAATTTCACAGTCAGTTTGCTTTTTGCTTCCTTGAAAACATGTTAAAAGATCGGCTTTCCAAAATAAGCGGTTGGCATTTTCACAAATGGCTTTTCTGGCCCGAAAAGTTTTCGGGACTTTCGAGAAACGGGCCCCCGGACACGAAAGATACTTAACCTAGACTAAACAAATTTACTTTCTACCCGGCTTTTGTGAGATGTAATGCTGGATTCTCCAAGAAATGCAAAAAGGGATTTGCAACATACCATTAACCAGTTCGTGAGCTTGTGAGGATGCTAGTCCGGCCGTACTGATAGACACGGGGGTAGATGAACCGAGCCCCGCCCCTCCTGTGGGCCCCATAGTCTTCACTCCGGTACCAATGAGCTGAGCTAGCTCTAGCTGAGATATACACTTGAGAATCTACAAAATTACACCACTGATCAACGTTTTTGTTTTAATGTTGGTATGCCCTTTAGGGGAAGTGGTTTTCAAGGAGGCGACATTTTCTCTTGTCAGGCCACCATTTTGTGTGCCAGTGTGTTAAGAATTGGAACCCAAGCCCCTCATTGATGATTCACTTTAAGGTCCGGTTTATTAAGGAAGAGATTTACTTACTGATGATTGGAAAAAACACAAATCAAGCATTTAAGGTTTCTTCAAATATGCCCCAGTAATTATCAGTACACAGATATCTTTAATGTATGGGTTTTGTTACGATTCACGAGGTTTGTAAACAGGTGTTGCTTCAGAAGGAGAATACGGTTAATCGTGTTGGTAGTCCGAGGGATTTAACAAGAACATAGGGATTCCTGTAGCATGAGCAAGGTACTATTCAAGATGAGCAGACCAGGGATGGCACTAGGATTTTCCAATCTGGGTCCTGGGACCCGCATGTTCGGCCAAATTGGGGTCCCAAGCATTTTTTGGGGGTCCCAAAATCTTGGTGACCCTTTGCGAGAAAAAGAGTATGTTTTAAATTATGAGAAAAAGAGAGTAACCAACTTGGAATTAATATTGACGCATATGCATATGCATAGGACCGGCCGACAAAGGCTTTTTCTAGAGCCGTTACATTCATTCCTGGACAAGAACTCTGTTAATGAAAGAGCACCCCCTTCCCAAGGGTTTACGCATTACTGGTTTGCTCCCTTAGGAGCAACGAACAGTGACGTCTTTTGCTATATATTTGCATTCAGTGACTTGCAGAGTACATTCCTCTGAAGAAGAGGAATTTGGTTTTAACCTTTTTAGATGTTTTAAACCCCATTTCTTAGAACTTCAGTTATGAGCACAGATCGCTCCAACAGTTTTACAAACACCAGGATATACTGACAAATCAAAGCAAGTTGTGTGAGTTATTTAAGTCAGTGCCTTGCGTCCTGGGACGCATTAAAATTTCGATGATGCATTTTTTGGATTTTATTTGCGTAAAAATGCACGATTTCTGCGTTAACGCGATCCCTGCAGACCTTGGGCGCTTTATTTAATATGGGAGGCAGTGTGGCCCAATGGTTAGGGCGCTTGCCTAGAGATCCGGACTGAGATCCCGGGTTCAAGACCCACTCTGACCACTCGTTGAATTTGTTCCCTGGTTCAACTTCCCAGCTGCACTTGTAAGTAGCCAAATGGTCGGTCTCCTTCCCAGCTGGGATTCTTAACAGTTATTGTTGTTCTGTTTCGTCGTTTCGTTAACTGTGTTTCATTGGCCCTGAAAAGCCCTTATGGGGAGCGATCAATTAGAATGTATTGTATTGTACTGTGCTTGAACTCGCTTTAAGTAAGAGACGAAAACAGCCCATTCTCCAGGATGGGTTAAATTATAAGGAAGCTCATTCAAATTTTCATGGAGATTACCTCATGCCACGCCCTTCCGAGGTAGTTCCCATCGGTCTGTGCAACAGTTATGAGTGTCTTTATCGTGTCGATGTTCTTAGTTTTGATTTCATGAAGTCCGGCTGTGGCTGTCAGAAGAGTGAATCGCGAGAGAGCTTGCACGAAACTGTCACGTTCAAGCTGAAATGAAATGTTAAAAAAAGAGATGTTAGAGATGTTTTTAAAAAGACGTGATTCTTCCAACTTGTATGGAAGCCGTTTTCAATTGATTGTTGTTCTTTGACCAATCACAGCAGACACAGACAATCAGAACGAACCAATTGTAATGCAAAGAAAATTCAGACAGTGCCTGGCGCCAGTTCACTTCAAGGGAATCACTACTCCAACAAAACAAAATTAATTTTTAATCACGAGAAATAACCCCTACAGACAAATTTGTTAACGTTTTTTCAAAGATAGCGTTTGCATCACAAATAAATAATTTTCAAAATCGCCTATTTTTGCTTTGCTTTGCGGTTATTTTCTACAGAAAAAAATCGTCTCTTGGTCTTGCAAGGGAGCCACTTGGACACAAAAATGTGATTTACATACCTTCATAAAACTGCTTTAAAACATAACTGACAAAAATCGGTTTATGAATCAGTTTTTAACTTAAATCAAAACTAACTCCATTGTTTTGTTTTGGAAATACGTTTTCGGTATAGCATTTGAGTGGAGTGGTGTCTTTTTTAAAATCAATATTGTGTTTTGTACGATTCATAGACGACTACCACTCCCCGCAAACCTTAAGAGAAGAAATGCTTCCATACCTGCATTCCGAAGATGCAACCGATTCTGATTGCACAGCGAATGCCATCCAAGCACAGGGATGCAACTTGCTGGTCATCACAGTGTTGTAAATTCACGCTGAAGGCAGCCAAGAACGGACTCCAAGTTACCTGCAAGAACAATTTAATAAATGTAGAGGAATGAAAATAAACAATGCAAGCTACTATTCAATAATTACTTCCAAAATATGCCAAGCAAGTTTGCTTGTACCTTGAGATCGAACTGTTTTATTCATTAAAAAAAACTACCTCTCCAGCCTTCGTGCAGAGAGAGACAGGGCTAAGGTTAACACTGCGACCTGCGCCAGGGGCAACGACTTGCAAAACTTTTACACTCCCAATTCCCTTCCAAGGGATAACCAACATACCTTGAACATGGGTCTGATGTGTTCCACGTGTGTCGCAGAGGTAAATGTGGTTTGAATTTGACTGACTCCTTCAATCAGGGTTTTTGCTGTCTGAGCCATCTGTTCCATTTCTTGGTAATACAGAAGTCTCCTTTGCTTTTCATTCTGAAGGTCTAAAAGAGAAAAAGCATGTATGTTTGATGATCTTCTGATTAACCAACGGTCGTCAGGCTTTTGGTCGGTTCACAGTCAGTAATGGCCGAACAAATAAACAATTCAAAACTTCAACAATTAACCGACAAAAGTTTCCATCGAGTACAGGTAAACATTGCAGACTTGAAAACCCTCGTGCTCGGACAAAACTAATTGGGCACGCGCCACACAGGACAACCAATATCTTCGGAACACTCACCGAAATGAAAGGTGAGAGCCCGGGAGTATCCAAAAGACGAGCCAGAAAATTAACAGAACATTGAATCGTTCAAAGGAAAAAAAGACACTCCGTGGAGTGGGGGAAAAAGGGGGGAGAGGAACACTTTCTTCAACAAGGGACGTGAATACAAGGACGTAAAGAGTCAAGATGGTTACTTAATTTCCGAATACAATAAACATCGAGAACATGAAGATTGTAGCTGCGAAGAAGATGCAACAATCCACGTAAGGCTGCACTGTGACATTATCTGTTTATTACCTATCATCTCAAAGAGTTGCTACGCTAAAAGGCTGCTGATAAGGGTGGCCCAGTTGGTTGAGCATCGAGCTGGCACGCGGAAGGTTGCGGGTTCGAACCCCGGGCGGGATCGACATTCAGGACCTTAATATAACTGAGGAGAAAGTGCTGCCATTGTAATTACATCTGCAAATGGTTACACTTTCAAGTCTTCTCAGATAAGGACTATAAAAACCGTAGGCCCCGTCTCAAAAATATCTTCTATGTCCATAAGTTCCCTGTGGGACGTTAAAGAACCAACACATTATTCGAGAAGAGTAGGGGATGGAGTCCCCAGTGTTGTGGCTGTCCTGTTCTCTCCAGCAGAAGTGGCCAGCTTAGCAGTGATGTCTCTAAAAAGGCTTATGGTGTATGAGGCCACCAAAGCAGAAACAGCCGTAAGTCAAAAAGGGACTTTGCCGAGTGCTAAAACATGAAGATGTAGATATATTTTTTTCGGAGGAAAGAAATATCAGTGAAATTATGTTACTTACACATGGTGCTGTATCTGTTTGCATTCTTTGGTGCACTTCTCATTTTAATTTCATTCTGTGAGATCTCGTCGTATATGGACTCAAGATATTCCCGTGGTAAATCTCTGCTGTCATTTATCCCCTTGTTCATTGTAATGTACTGTTCTTTGGTTATTTTTCTCTTCACCTGCAGAAATGAAAAACGGTTGATACGAAGTCTTAAAAAGCTACTTGAATAAAAAAAAGAAGAAGTTCGCTTTTCCTTCAAAATTTTAGAGTGTTTGCTTATCAATGGAACAACAGAAGATACTTCAAGCGAAAAGTTCTTTATTTAATTCATGGTCCACCATAATAAAATCTTGAGAGAGCTCGGTTGAGGTAAAAATGGAGTCAAAGACTCAGCCCTTAAAGAATAAACTGTGTGTGTACAAGACCGATTTGCCAGGAAGCACTGGAGTTTCTGGATTTTAGACAATTAAACTTATGTCTTGCGTAGTTCATATGCTGTGTTCTTAATTAAACGAGTCTTTGAGGTCATATCTCTCATATTGTCTTGCTTTCAAAGAAAACTACAGAGAAACTACCAACTAATTAAATGCAATTTAACTGAGTAAACAACTAAGAGCAACTGCGGTCAATTGATGTCAGTGGGTTGGGTTGTGGGTGGGCTGGGTTGTCAGGTTTTGCCAGCCATGGGTGCAGTCTCCATCTTGGAGATCTTGCCAATCTTCCACTTAGCGACGCAGTTGTTAAACAATAATAAGATTAAATTCTCAACATCGGATAACGCATTTTGCGTGCTCTGATTGGTTCAATCAATCTCGGTTATCAGCTCATATACCTTAGTTTGACCTTAAATATATGATAAATGATTGCGCTAAGCGTTGCTAAGCTAAATATTTCTTCCCCGGAAAGCGAAATTTCTCTCTGTATAAAGCAAAGATAGAAAAAAAACTTTTTTGTGGAAGGATTGGATCAATTCCGACGTTTTGAAGTACGCGAAAGGTAACAAATGTTTTTGTGATGAGCCTACGTCTGTATGACCACAAGGTATTACACAACATCGCATTTTCATCAAGTTTTTCGATTTCGCTCGGGTTTTCTCACTTCCTTCGCCCGTAGTTTAAGGAATTTAATAAAACAATTATTCCATTCGCGCTTGTTGGATGTTAGACTGGTTATAGCCAACTCGGCGCTACGTGCCTCGTTGGCTATTTACCATCTCATATCCAACGCGCGCTCATGGAATAATTGTTAAGTATTTACCTGTGAGTTATGGAGGTCTGTAGTCAACATGATAATAGAATATGCCAATACGTAGGCTGCATCTGCACTGGCAAATACTGTGTTGCTGAAATAAATAATTAATGAACATTGCCTGCACATGTATGGTAATTGCCAAAGAGAGCCTTAACGGCCATCAATAAGGAATAACCGTGTGTGTATCTGACTTCAGTCTACCACTAATACTGATTGCCGAAAAAAATCCTCTCAAAATTCTTCTGTACTGATGAACTTTCTTGAAGCGCTCTTGTACTTTCCAAGAACCTCGGTTGACCAATAATAACTAGGGTATTGCTTTACTAAACTGACATGGAAATGTCCCGTGATGTGGGAACTTTTATGGGGAACTTTATTTCATTTTCCCTTATTACTTTAAAAGGGCTATATCACACAAAATGACGTAATTTCATGACATCCAAAATGGAGAATGAAACATTCCAATAACCACTTAAAACTGTTGAACAACGAAAAATAAATACAGCAAAAGGAAAGAGAAGCAAGGATGGACACAAATGGACAAGATTGAAACGGATTGCATTTGGGTCATCTTGAAAAAGGTCGGCCCGACGTTTTTTGCCTGGATAAAGGTCGTTTTTGCTCAGAATCATCTTGTTGACAATAAAGTTGACAGTTACTTGTGAAAATACACTGTTCGTGGTTAGTCTTACGAAACTCGTTTCATCCCGACCAAAAGACTCAACAGAGACCTTTCTGCGTGGCAAACTCGTTGGGCATCACGCCTAAAGTCCCGTTCGCTAACAAAATGTTAATTTTTCACTCGTGAATTTGCACGGTCTGAAATCCTTATGAGATATAAGGCGAGATTGCTGTCATCATTTTGTTAGCGAACGGGACTTTTGGCGTGATGCCCAACGAGTTTGCCAAGCAGAAAGGTCTCTGATGAGTCCCTTGGTCGGGATGAAACGAGCTTCGTAAGACTAACCACGAACAATGTATTTTCACAATCATCTTGTTTGTGATGTAACGATAATTTTATCAGTAAAGGAATTCCACAATACCATTTTCGAGTTTTAAACTCGTGAATAACAAAAGTTTTCCCCTAAACACCCTAAAATAACGTGACATATCCCTTTTAATGACCAAAACCTTTTCTTAGACACCTTGGGCTAATTATTTGCCGGTAAACAAAGTTTAGATGATGGTTAACAAAATCGACAAGTCATTGTTAATTTGGCCAATACTATAGTACAGGTGCGTAAGACTTTTTCTTTTTAAAAGACTGTTTCTAGAAGCCAACAAGAGAGGAGAAGAGCATTATGCTACTAAACCAACTCACTTCAAGAAAGTTTAGAGCTAATCAAGGATTGTTGAATTTTGTTCCAAGTTATTGTCACAGGGAGTCTCATTTTGCACAATTTAAATGACCAAATTCCAATTTCACAAAATTCTAGGTCTGGAAAATTGAACATCTCAAACTCCATAACTTTCTCGCTTTTTTGAACCCTTTGAAAGAGGACATAAGGCAACCTCGTCCCAAGGGTCTTCTCTGCCTCCATTGTCAATGGAGGCAGAGAACAGAGACCCTGGTAACGAGGTTGGAGGTTGTCCCTACCTTGGATTAGTTTCGAGATATCTACTGGCAAATTTTTCCATGAGCCGATCAATTTTCTGAGCTTCTCCTGGCAGCCGAAAGTTGTTTAGAAACAGTCGTAAAGCTGATACGAAGTCCATATCTGTGAAGTTCAGTTTGTCAATATAGCTGTACATCACTTCCTTGCTGAAACTAAAAGGAGAGAGGAAAACAAAGTCACTACAATGCAGATACAGTACTTTGCAATATTGAATAGGCCATTCCCGAGTTCATGTCTGCCTCCTTTTCAAAGCGAATCTATGTGCGAAGTTTTCACTTTGTTCGATAGGATTCGACTTCATTTTTGGACTTTGGACTTCGGATCGCGATCTGGCTGCGCATGCGTAAGATTTCTCTGTCTTGTAGAAGGCAGTTTAAGAGGGATTCGAACTTGGTATCTTTTCCTTCAGAAGCAATTGCGATGACCACTAAACCACGGAAGACTACGAGACAGATTGACCGGGAAATATGTATTAACGTTGCACGCAATGCAATATCCGGTTATCTTACGACTCTGTAACAGATACCACAATTTTATAATTCTCCCAGTATTGTTAAGAAAAAGTATTACATATTTTTAAATACCAACGTAGAGACTTGCAAAGCATCTGATTTCTGGTTTTGATCGGAATCAATGGCGTTAACAACAGTTTAAAACCTAAACAAATATCCTTGATCGCACTAAACCGTATCTTTGGGTCACGGTATGTGGATTGTGGACTTCGGACTAGGGACTAGGGACTAGGGACTACGGAATTGAAAATGGATATTTACCAAGATATTGTAACATTAAAAACCCACTGAAATACTGTGGACTTAAAGGAAGTCGGCTAAAAATCCTTTGAAGAAAGTGTAGGCTACCCGTAGCCTCTTGTTCTTATGAAAATTAGTTTTCATTCATATGCAAAGTAGAACTAATTACCATAACAAAAACTTCGCACTTGGACTCGCTTTGAAGAGGAGGCAGACATGAACTCAGAAATGGCCAATTGCAATCTTTCAGATTAACCTCCTTGATTGATGGGTTGTTTTTGCGAGCGTGTCCTATTGACCGAGTTGGAAAATACCATAATACGCCCACCCCACCCCCAAATTTTGCATAAGCATTGTTTCCTGTTTCTCTTGGGACTTACAATTGTCCCAAGAGAAAACAAAAGCAATGCTTATTCAAAATTTAGGGGGACAAACCTATTTTATTATATTTCTCACTTAGTACGCGCGCTGTGATTAGCCGATTTTGCGGGCCATATTCTACTTTTCTTTCCCGTGCGCGGGATTAACCTCAGAGATATAATAAATATCTTACTTAACTCGTTTTCTCGGTCCGTACTGTAAGTTACGGATCCTCGTTTTTTTTGCCGGGTTTTTTCTTGGGCCATAAATCAGCGTGAAAAATAAACGGTCCGTAAGTTACAGAACGGACCTCGAACTCGGTCCGTAAGAGGTATTTCCGCTTCGGTCAATTAGGTGAATAATGTTTTTCATTGGTTTGGTTGATGATCTTAAGAAGATCAACGGTTTGTTGTAATAGCTCAAAAAGATGGGTAGCACCCTCTTTCCTTATGCACGTTTTAAACTGATCGGTATAGCTTTTGCTCCTGGTGATGATTCATCTACAGAATGCACAAAAGTCTGGTACTGACAAATTCCAGGGCCCGGTTGTTCGAAGGCCGATTAACTTAATCCAGGGTTAGTGTAAACTTTTGTTTCATGTTTTCAACTTTTTGGTGAAAGTTTGTTTTGCTTATTTTTGTTCTCAATATTAACTTCTTCTAATGTAAAACTTTGCCGAATATCGGCGTTGAACAGCATTTGGGAGTAGAGAAATAAACTCCTTGGTTAATTTTTAATCTGTGATTAGCGTTAATCGGCTTTTGAACAAGTGAGCCCAGGAGTTTACTTAATGAAGATTCCTATGACTAATTTATTCAAAACTGACAATATTACTTTTTTTAACAATTGTTTTGAGTTCCACCTCCAGAGGGGTGTGCCAAACTGTTATGTGATTTTCATTCTTTTCTAAAGGGTAAACAGTGCAACGCCCAAGAAATGAACACAAGTCAAACTCAAAAGAGAAGAGAGCCAGATGAAAAAATACAGTATGCTTTCTTCCTCCATAATGTTGCCCTTGATAAGTTTCAATGATTGGCATCACGACAATGCGGAAGTCAGGCACCCTCGACTACTCAAAATTAAAAAAAAAAAAACTGATCATAAATCATTTTCAGAATAAAGAAGAAACACGGATACATACTGGTCATTGTCTCCAATCAGCTCCCCAATTTGTGTCTACAACAAATTTATACAAAATTAATGTGGTCAACACTATTAATTTGCAAACTACGATAGCACCTTGCCCAATTAAGGTTTCATAAGTACTGCAGATCGAGAGTAAGAACCAAACAAAGCTGGATACCTGACACAGTAAATCAAGGAAATAAAAGCTGCACGATTCCTTCAGATTCCTGAGGAGAACCCTGTGTCTAACACTACCTGTAATCAAGTGAAGCTATGATCTCGCAGTTCTGAACGCAATTTGAGCAATTGCATAGAAAAGCCTGAAAAATAATTTCAGGACTTTGAAGCCCTGACCTCGCGATGAAGGTGCGACACTCTAACCAACTGGGCTATAAAGTCACTGCCTATAATGAATGAGAGAATAATTACCGGTACATGAAACGTTCCTAAATACACATACTTCTATCATTCATTCATTTGCCTATCATGGGATGTAAGTCAAATTTGCAATTGACCAGTCATCCCCACTTGCCTTGATACCTCAGTTGCTGGAGCAATGCAGCGCAATTGCACTGTCATGGGTTCAAGCGTCGTTCAAGGCTGGATTTTTTCCAGGCATTCTTTGCAACTCCTTAAATTGCCACTTAACTACGATGATCCCAAACTCTTAAGTACCATCTAGAATGACTTGTTTGCAAAACCAGTCATTTCCTTACATACAAACAAATTCTCTTTTCTATCCAACCACTCGGTCACAATCACCCTTCCATTTCAAGACAACGGTGACATTAACAACATTGCACAATTACAACCCCCAAAACAGAAGTACTGTACTTTGTCTAGTCGTTCATCAGTGTGTAGAAACTCTGCTACATCATCAGGCTCTGGCCCCAGGAGTCCATTATCTTGAAGATACTTCACCCCTTTTTTTGGGTTCTTGTTAAATCTACCAAAAATGAGTCAAAATTAAAAGACATTTGTAAATTAAAACACAGATTTCTTTGGGGATTGATACAAAAATAATGAACTTCGGCCTAAACAGATGACCATTTTCACTCTGCCACATTTTCCTACATACATGCAAACAAGTGGCAAATAAAAGCCATAGTAAGCTTAATTATTATCATGGCATTCAACTTATTTAACCTTAAACTTAAACGATCATCATATTAGTTTTCAAATAGTCACTGCAGCAATAAGAAAATCTTCAGAGGTACTCATGACCTTCTTTGACTGTAATGCAATTTAGGTGCGACCTAGCAAGGTTGTAAGAAAGACAGTGTGAGTACTGGCTAAAAAAATGAGACCAATTCTGCTTCATCTGGTACAAATGCAAGTGTTTTTAAGCTGTCCCTCCCTTCTGCATGACAGGTTGAGACGGAACCAACCAAGAGACCAAGAGAGACTGGCTTGCTTATTATTACCGAGCTTACTGTATGATTTTAAGACGCTTTTCACAATGAAGTGGTCTACAGACAAAAAATCATCAAGAGGACATTACTTTTCAATTCCCTGTTCCATCAATCCTTTCATTTCTTTCAGTGACTCAAACTGCCTAGGGTTATCAGGAGCAGCAGATGACGATGTTGATGAAGAATTAAGTGATCCCTGACTGCCACCAAAGGACTTTATTTCTGATCCAATACTGACTCGATCTCCTGGCAAACTACTCCTTTCTCCTGAATCCTCCACATCTGCATCAGCCATACTTGCCTTTCTCAAAAGACCAGGAGTATCTGTAACAAAAAAATACAGTAATGTATTTTAAGGGGAGTAACATGAGCACTTGATTCACGCAAGCGTTGGGCAGGTTCAAACTCTGAAGATGAAGGATCGAGTAGCTTTCATTAAAAGGGATTTATTAATAACAAGGGTTAGTATCAAGGGTTATCAATATTCAAATCCTGTAGGGAAAGCTGACCCAAGGAACTTTCCTTTTGAAGAGAATGCTCATCAGAGGTCACTCTTAAGAGGGGCACTGCTTGATAGTTATGCGAGTTTAAATAAGAACACAAGATAAAAATACTAATCGTGTGAAAAAAGATTACACTGCTGCATTCAATTCTTGACTGGAAGCATGACTGCAAGGTTAGAGTGCCAGACATTTCATTTAGAGTTTCTTTTTAAGTTATTCTCCAAAAACTAGCTGAGGTTGTTCTAGATAGTCCCAGTACAACTTTTTGGCGGCCCTTGTATAAGCCGCACCCGTAGACAAGCCGCAGCCCCAATTTAGAAATTTGAATTTCAAAAAAAAAATGGAGACAACAAATTTGAAGTTGCAATGAAGTTCTATTAGTAAACAAACAAGGACAAACAAGTACAGTTTGAAAACACTGACACCATGGTTGTTACGAGCTTTCATATCAATTAAGTCTTTATACAGCGAATTTTCAATTGTCACACCTTTATCTTGTGAGTTTACTATTAAAAAAACTTAACATGCTCTCTTGATGCAATTATTTTGTTCAAGAAGCTCCAT
>NC_090879.1:28439507-28444507 GCF_036669935.1 Montipora foliosa
CTAAAAAATGGAAAAAATAGGAACTTGATACCCTGTTTCAATGACAGATACATTTTACACATACAGTTTACTTACTTTGGATCTAAGGGTGCATCTGACAGTGGCTTCATTGAAAGTTTACACAGTGATCTGAAAACCAGAAAAGCATCTTTCTGTGTGACATGAGAGAATTTTACAGCTCCCGATGCCTGACTGTTGATAGAGGTTGATGACGAGCTACCCTCTGCCTCAGTCCCTGACTCACTGTGAGTATCACCAAGCTCTTCTGAACTTGGTGATGGAGTCTCTGTTAAAGTTGAGGGTGGGATTCCATTAGCTGTAGGTATTTCTGGGGCTGTGTCATTAACTTCTCCATTTGGTAAAATGCACTGATCTGGTGAAAAAAGACAGATACTGTACTTGCTACACTGTACATTGCTGCCAAACATTAAACAATGTTGTGAAATTGTTTTTCTTTTTTTTTTTTTCAAGGAAGAAGGACTGATACTGTAGTTAGTTCCTGCCTTTCTATTAATTTCTGTACAGTCAAGCTATGGTATGTCATGCACGACCAGTTGTTTTGAAATTTGAAATGAGTATTCAAATCTGCATTCCAGTTTTGAGCTTTGCTCTCAAGATTTTGAATTTCCGTGGATATTTCCTTGATACATCGAAAATAGTTAGCTTGAAACTTTCATTTTATTATAAAAGGAAAGGAAAGGAACTTTATTTAAGTGTCTAATCTTCTAGCGCTGTAGAGCACTAATCGGGGACACTGTAAATTGAAATTAACAAGTTAATTAATGCAAATCAAATCAAATTTTGGTTTTTATAAACTCAACGGTGTTTGAAAAGTGAAAACTATTTCAAGTGCTTGATGAATTATTGTTCAGTTATTGTGCATTTTTCATAGCAACTTTCAGAAAAATCTTCAAGATTCCATTCACATCGCGAAAGCTCCAAAGAGGAATTTGAATGTTCCTTTCATTCTTGTGGATACTGGTCATTCATGAAATACAATTATTGTAGCTTGACTGTGACACCTCATCCGGTACAACTACAGTTCTAATTTTCTTTAGGAATGTAACGTGGTCGTAATGTTGGAGTCAAGTCTGGTAATCTATTCTGGTGGACGTTTAGAGGCCTCACCACTGCACCAGCCCTACTACAGGTATTCTCTTGTCCTCTGGTTTATGCCAACCAAAAACAACAATTTACTTCTATTTAATCCTCTTTGAGTTGGGGTACTTACCATTTACACGGAAAACCCGGAAATTTCAGTTAGAATATCAACTGATACACACCATTCCACTTAAAACTTTTCAGAAATTATGATGCATTGGCACCATCAATGTCTTAATTCTGTTCTTTTTTGGCTTTCCTGTTGATACCAGTAAATTTTGTACATTATCCAGCTTTTATTAGGACAAGCTGCATCATTTAATACTTACACCTACAATTTCCACCTGGATGGTTTGTGCAAATGGTAAGTCTATCAGAGTTTAGTAGAGCTCTTGTACTTGATTATATTACCTTAAGACTTGTATATAGTGATAATTAGTATGTGTAATTAGTATGTGTAATCAATGCGCACGTTTTGTCAAAATTCTGATAAGTACCTGAAGAGCTCGTGGAATCATTTAAGTCTTTGGAATCAGAAGGTGTATCTGCAGAAGACAATTCACTTGTGTACCCCTCACCAGCTGCACTAGTTGTAACTTCGCTTTCCTCACGACCAACCCCATCAACTTCTGATGGAATTTTCTTCTCTTCCCCTCCCTCGGTAGTAGCATTTCCAGTACCATCAGCGGTGCTGTCTAGGTTTCCTTCAACCAGTGTCTGTTCCTTAGTACCATCTTCCAACTGTTCGTCAGCTACATTGTACCGAAAGGAAAGCAAAGAGCACAATGTGTCAAAATGGCATTGTTTTGCAACTGTACATGCAAACACAATATTTCAGGGAGTAGCAAAGAGAAGCAACCTTCCTGAAGTATGTCTTTCAAAGTCGAGAAGTACAAGTGATAACATCAAAAACGAGTGCGAGTGTCTCATCAGGGGTTAAGGTTCATTCAAATTCAAGTGTCTTAATCTGTTTTTGAATGAACTTGGGCATTTCTTGATCTGTATTTTCATTGGGTATCCAGATACATGCACCTAAACAAAATGGGGCACTCTGACTGGCTAAGAACTGTATGAATGATTAATGTATTTGAGAAGCAGGTGTCAACAATGGGTTCAAACATTAAGCCACAAACGCAGCATTCTCAGATACATTACACCACCATTATCATCAGTAAGACTGCCAAGTATTTTTCTATTCTCTGCCCTTTCCCTCTCAAGGGTGACACACTCTTTTTAACGACAGACAATTGTACAGTTCAGGTGTGAAGGAGCTAATTGCTGTGTTTGTCATTTGCACATTTGAAATTTGGAATTTCTTCACTTCATTATTGATTGCCACTGACAGAAATAATATCAAAAATATCATTTTTTACCACAACTGCTTGCTATCTTGCAATCTGATTGGCTAATTTGCTGTTGTCGATTAGAATCTAGACAACGCTGCTTGCGTCGATGCGTTACGCAATAATTATTGTAATAGCCAATTACAGCTGTAGAACAATCACTTTGAGAACTAAACCAATCAGATTGCTAAAAAGTTATAGACAACGCTTGCTCTATCTTCGTGTTATGATCTTGGCCACGCTCTGAAACAAATGTTTTCTTTGGCATTGAATATTGTGGTAAAAAAAACAAAAAAACAAATAGGGTTCAGCGTCATCTGTACTCTTATCGACAGTGATGTTCGTCATCACAATGGTCAAAAATTATTGTGAACTCATGAGGCACACAGCATTTTGACCACTGTGATGACAGATATCTTGTCGATAAGAGTACATGCAATGCGGAACCACATTCGATTTGTTAACGTGACCTACTGTACCTTGCAAATCCACCCCTTCATCCACTTCATTATCAGTTCTGTTACTCTGTCCTTCAGTCCTCCTGACATCATCATTGTCATTCTTTGGTTCATGGCTTTCCACTGATGATTCTGTATCAAGTGCTTCGCACGATGTTGACTCTGTTACAACACCAGACTCCTTGCCAGGGGGTGATGTAGATGGAAGCTCAGTTGTTTCTGATTGAGTGGGGGTTGAAGATGTTTGTACAGTCACTGGATTGGACTCAGATTCCTTTAACTCTTCTTCAGCTGCCTGGAAATTAGAGAAAAATAAACGATATTAAAGAAAATAGAGATCACGTATGTACTGTAAATGCCTTATGCTTGCTTCAAGAAGACATCCTCTCATACATGTACACAATTTTGAGTTCAAACATACATTTAGATCCATCCCCAACAAGCAATCTTTGGACCTTGAGGAATACTACATTTTCACACCAGCCTCATACACTGTAAATCCTTTAAGCTCTAAACAACGAATTCTTAGAATTTCTGAAGACCTTCCATAAAAAGTTATGTACGGTCATTTGGTGTAAACACGAGTTGAGATCAACAGTCCACAGGTAATACTGTCTTTCCCCGGTATCCTTTTGTAAAAAGTTATTTTTTCTAAGCATTTACACTGCATACTATTACACCACACATTTCAGGCATCTTACTACATGTAGTGATCTGTTAAAACGTCCTTAAATGCACATAATTATACAGTGAGCACTTGCAACAATAATGTAGTGTCAGTCCCATTGGAATTTGTCAAAGAGACAAACATTAATGCACATTTAAAGAAGAACCTTTTAAATGTTCCTATAATTAAATTCCCTTAGAGTTTTGTTTGATGCACATGTATCTTTATGCTAATAGCATGGCATCTGACAGGATGCGGCGATGCGGATCTGCATAATTCCCTAAAATCCGCATCCTCCGCATAATTACGATATTAATTTTTCTGCATAAAACTGAAGAAATGCCTGATATTAGTGATAAAGCAGCTGCTTACCATCCTCACAAACACAAAAGCCCGAAGAAATTGACTGCTTTGAAACGCTCATTTTCCTGAACATCGAAGAAAACACGCCATTTCATTCGTAAGCAGTTTCCACACAATTTTCGGCAATGAGCCTGGACTCTCGTTAAACCGTTTTCATAACATACCCTAGGCTCGAAATTTTTTAAAAAAGATGCAACAAGTTATGAACATTTAGCCACAAGTTATAGTAGCAAATTAAATTGCATCATTTGTAGAAGTAGGGACAATCATCATTGCGATAAAGTTGTCCAAAACAAAATAGGAGCCTGCAGTACGTATGTGTAAACAACCGCTGAAAATGGTGAATGATCGAGGGAATGGATCGTGGTTCAACCACATCACAATTTTGCTCCATATCTCCAAATTGAAACAAAATTCATGACGAGAAACAAAATATATTTTTTATCGCTTTATTTATTTTAGCAAATGTTTCGGCAAAATGCCAATTACTAACCCTTTTATTTTAACCGTGAAAGCTGGTTGCAAATTGACGACTCGTCCAGATATCTTAATTGCGAAGGGAAAAAATTCAGTTGTAAATGCGACTGTATTGGTCGCAATTTCGAGTTCTGATTAACCATAAGCATGTTAATACATTGGACGGGCCTAATTATTAGTTCTATAAATTGTTTAAATTTCCGCATAATCAATGCATCTTTACGAATAATATGGCCAAAAATTTCCGCATAATCTTTAATTTTTTTCTGCATCCTATCAGAAGCCCTGTAATACTCGGTTGCACCTGTTGGGAGCATTTTGGTTTGAATTTGAATTAAGCGCACATCAAGCACTTAGTTTTGTTAACCCTTTCAGCCCCGTGGGGTTCCCCATTGACGAGTAAAATCATCTGGCGTTAGACAGAGTAAAATCTATAAGTGGCACTATTGGGAGTTAAAGGGTTAATGGGGACATAGTTTTTGAGTGAATCCAGCTGTTGTTAACCCTTTCAGCCCTGTAGGGTTCCCTATTGACGAGTAAAATCGTCTGGCGTTAGACAGAGTAAAATCTAATAAGTGGCACTATTGGAAG
>NC_090879.1:28449507-28457007 GCF_036669935.1 Montipora foliosa
TGAAAAGTGATATCTGAACTGTGCAGGTACAGAAAATTTCTTTGTTACAATGTAGCTCACAAATATTTCACAAGCAATAAACAATGCTAGTACACTTTGTGGAGAGTTGCAATTTAAAAATATCCTTGAATCCTTGAAAATATGTCACTGTGACAATAGAAGACTCATAGAAGGCAATGTTGATCACGTAGCTGGAATGTCTCGATTTCTACAGGCTGCCTAATAAACTGTAATAAACAAGCGACGCAAATAACAGGAGCGGTACTACAGAACGGCTTGATCGCTTTTAAAACACAGGACAGTTTTTAGAAAAAATATATGCAACGCAACACTCAATTGCCCTCAAAACAATACTAGAAAGACGGAGTTAATCGTCGTTTGTAAACGAAGCATTTGGTCCACACGGTTGCTTTGGGAGAGCACTTTCATAAACATCAAAACTGCAAATGCGTGCAGTCTCCCCAAATAATCTTGATTTACAGATTACCTCAGTCAGGAAATTTCACGACGTAAATTTTCATTTTCATAAGGTGATAACATTAAATTTCCTCTTCAACCTCCCACTTACCTAGCGCTACCTCGCACGCTTTCTTCAGCTGCTGATGGTATGATTTCTTCGTTTCCTTGTCATTAAGTATCTTCTCCAGGGCACGCGTAAGAAACATATTCTGAGTTCTGGTGTTTTCGTACATCGTAAATGTGTAGAGATACTAATGGCGAAGATCGTTTTCGTCTTTGTTATGCCCGGAAAGGTAATGTAATCATGGCTTTTTGGAAACGACTCAACGAGAGAATCAAGTCATCTCAGCCGCCATCTTGTTCGCCTGGTTGAGATCACGTGACAATTTAAGGTGACGTAGCAAGCAAGTGGCCAAAACAGAGAAAGAGTCTAGGGAGGGCTGGGAGGAGACAGAAGGGAGCAAGAAGTCACGCTGACCCAGTACCAAAACCAAAGGCCAAACCAAATGGCCCTCGTCAATTGAAGGATCGCGTGTCTAAGAAATTAAATAAAAAGCTCAATGTTCCGAAACGAAAAAAAGGAATACCACAGCTATCAAACTTGGACAATGACTCAATCATTTTCCCCGGCAATCATTCGTTACACGGCATTGCAGTTTTTAGTATTAATTAAACGTTTATTATAACTAATTATAACTGTATAACTGCCACTAAAAGGGGTGCCTAAAACACGCGCTGATGAGGTCTAACAGGCCGAAACAACTGTCCATGGCTGCCATTTTACCGCGTGCGTGCTGTGTTGGCCACACCGCCGGTGTTTTGGCGTGTTCATCTTGCTTTTAATGCTCTTTCCAACCAATTATATCAATTAATCATTGTACCTTTATAATGGCATTTACAGTCTTACCGCTCTAAGTCCCTGTTGTGCGTGTCAACTCTCAAACTAAGATCTCTTATCCTTTACAACTGATCAGCTGAACTGTTCTCACTAGATCAATATTATTGATGATGCTTTTGTAACGTAAGATTAGGGGTCTCGGTGATTTTAGTCTAGGTGGCTCGTTTAATTAAGTAATTAGTTACTAATTCCCGGCTACTTAACCAAGAATATGAAAATATCTCATGTAGGTTTTCTTCCACCTTGGGTACAGCTAGTCAGTTTTTGTGACTTTCTTTCGTGGTGTAACGATCTGGTAAGCCTAAATTTGAGAAGTATATTTCATTGAATAGCACCAAGGCGGACTTAATGAGATGTCTATGATTGAAAGTCAATTGCTTCCCAAGAAAAAATGGGGCATTACTAAACCACGAAACAGCGAAACGAAGCACCGAAACACTATGTATGACCCCACCATACATACTTGAATACGTTTTAGGCCTTCTAATTCATTGAGATTAAGATTCAAATCCAAACTTTGTCGGTTAGTATTCAATGTATGGTGGGGTCATATGTGGCGTTTTGGTGCTTTGTCTCGCTATTTCGTTGTTTAGTAATGTCCAAGAAAATGTGTCTTTCGATAGTGATCATGACTGCTTGCTGTCCGTTCTGAGTCAGTCCAACCGCCACGCAAGCGAGCCGAGTGGAGAATGGTGATGGAGCAAGATATCACCATTCTTCCCTCGGCTTGCGTACGTGACTGACTAAAGCGGGGAGTTCCAGCAGTCTAATAGTGGCCGTCAAGTCAAACCTATTCTTAAGCCTCATCCACATTAATGCGTTTTCAAAAGCCTCCGTTTTCGTCTCGGCGCAAGCGAAGCAAAATGCTTCTTATCCACATTATCCTTTTCACTTATTCACACTACAACGCTCAAAAACGATGAAAATAAGTGTTTCCAAAATTCTGCCATGCTTTTTAAATCATTGTTTTCAAACGTTTTTGTTTTCACACAAATGCGTTTTCCAAACCAAAAAGACGCTTTTTTTTTTTCACGGGTCGGTCAACAAGGAGGAATTGGGACTGCAACACAAATTAAGAAATTGCTCTCATCATTTTATTTTACGTAACTTTGAGAGTTGTTGCCGGAATACTTCTGCACAAATTGTGGGTTACAGTTTTCCGTTTGTTAGAAAATGTTAGCACCGGCAACGAGTGCGCGTACGAGAATAAGTGCAATTTGTACTCGTTCTCGAAGTGCCTCTTTGTGTATTTAGTTAAGCGTATAATACGAGTTCCAGTCTGCAGAAAATACTAAAACACTCATGATTATGGGATGAGGTTCACATTTCGGCGCCAGCTTTGAATGAGTCACTGGTACTTCCAATTTTTCTAGTGGATGTCCTTTACAGTAAAAGGCGAAAAGCAATTGCAATTTCTTTTGACAAACTCGTACTTTCCCCTACGACTTTCCGATGTAAAGTCGCCTCGGACGAGCACGTTGGCCTGCGCAGTATGGATGCGCAGTAATAAAAATCCCAGAAATTCGTACTCGAAGTCACACTAGCTGTCGATGCTAACATTCTCTATCATTGTCTAACACAAACCACGCATTTATTAATTTTTCATTCTATGTGGGGGACTTAACTAGATAGGTGGCGTTTGTTTGAAAGCGGAGTTATTCTTACATACTACAACTTCGCACTTTCCAAGCAATGCTTATCCATAGGCATACAGAGGAATGCTAACAAAACGACATGCGGTTCGCGCAGTTTAACCAAACAACATCAACTTAGTTACACAATTTACATCAGTTAGGAAGTGAAGTAGGAAAAAGTCGAACTCTTCATTTTCATAGCTCTTTCACAATGCTCGTAAAGAACGGTCAAAATATTTCAACTGAACTAAGTTGCTATTACTGTGAAAGTTACAAAAAAATGCGTTTATTAGCTACCGGGCGTTTTTATAGCAAAGAGAATTGATGTTATCGCAAAATACTGATTTGACTGTCTATCGCACACCAGGCGTTTCTTACAGCGTGGGCGTTTACATATAAGATTTATTCAACAGTAAGTTCTTTCAAACATTTCCCGCATCAACCTTTTATATGTAATTTCTTAAAACCTCCGATCCTACACCAAAGAGCCATTATAAGTCATAAGCGGCGCCATCTCCATTTCCCCAGTTCTTCGAGCCACTATTCCTAACGTCTTCACCGGCATGTTTGGGCGTGGACGAAAACCCAAAGTGAGACAATTGGCTAAAAAACAGTTACCCATATCTCCAGCTTCGTCATTTTCCCTTCACTGTGATTGGCTGTCTTTGTTGTGCCCCACTGACTTGTGGTCTTACAAATTCGGAAAGCAGCTGGCTCCTGATAGGCCATTTCTGAAAGAAAGGTTACGTTTTTTTATACAAACGTTGGCCGTGTAGCACTTATATTTTAGACAGAGTTAACTGAATAGAGTGTAACGTGAAGTGCTAGATTTCTATCCCATACGAACCATGTGAGCGTTAGCCCTACTGATGGAAATGGGCCCACACAAGGACAGAGAAAAACTCTGACCAGGGTGGGAATTGAACCCACGACCTTCGGGTTAGATCTCCGCCGCTCTACCGACTGAGCTACAAGGTCAGACGGGAGCAGGCCGTGGGAAGTGAAGATGTTAAAGTCACGGCAATGAACATGTACAAGTACAAGGAAAGGTTACGTTTTTTTATACAAACGTTGGCCGTGTAGAGAGAGATCGAATGAAAGACGTTTTCCATCCAGCTATAATTCTTGGAAATTTCGGTCGGAGGTCAAATGGAACGGTCCGTTTCGGATCATCCCTACCGAATTTCTTAGGACCTTCTTCAAAGGTGTTCCAATTTAAACAGTTCGACGAGTCGAACCAAAACTACCCTTACCCAAGAGTGAATTAGACAAGAGTGTTGATCTATCACTTTGCGGCCTTTCCCCAGCACAATCACAAATGGATTTATTTTTAGATACACTTTGCGCGCGAAAAAAACCAAGGGCCGCCAATTTTAACCAATCAGAAAAGGCCACACGACAACCTCGTTTCCAGGGTCTCTCTTCTCTGCCTCCATTGTCGTTGACTCGAAAAGAAATCGCTGAACAGTTTACTCTTTCTCTTCGTTGGAGAGTCTTAACGTTTTGGTCTTCGTTTCTCAAGGACGGTGTCTATTATTGTCATTGCGTGTACGTTCTGCGCATCTCGAAATACTCGGGTTTCCTAAAGGTGGTACTTAGTAATGCAGGGATTTTTGCGCAGTTTACAACTATGCGGGAATGCAGAACTTAGCAAGTGCTCTTGGTATCCAAAGAGTTAACTGGGGGGAACCATGCATTTTTCAGATAAAATTAAGCGTCAATTTGAAAAAGAACGCCATACATTGCTTTGTATTTTAAAGCTTTTTACAAATATTGTTGATTAATTTATATTTGAAAAATGCGTGGTTACCCCCAATTTTATTTTTTGATTGCAATAACACTTGTTAAGATCTCCTTCCCTGCATATCCATAAACCGCGTAAAAATACCTTTGAATGAGTAGGCATTGTCCTTAACTTGAATTATGCTGTTTTCACAACAGCTCTTGATCTCGTCACAACAAAGTTCGGAGAATGATTACAAAGAATTATCTTTCTCTTTTCAATCATGCTTGTCAAAATAGTCAAAATTTTCAGCAAGGTCTTGTCTAATCTTGGTTAACCATTTTTGCTAAGCTAGACCAAAAAACTCCATTGCTCAAACGCCTAATTTTCGCCTTTCCATTTCCCTTATACGTTTTTGAACCGCGTAAGTCAACTAGCTCATTTAGCCATTGAGTGGCCACATTAAACATACCTTTTCGAAAGACAAAGTAAACTACTTCGTCGATGAGTTTTCCAAATGTCTTTCACAGTCCGTTATCACTAGTTCTCTATTCAAATCACCTTGTTTTGAATTTTTTGAAACAATGGAAACTCATTTTGTCGTTCTCCAAGTGCTTTGTTATCTTGCGGGTGTACTATTTAAATAAGGGTCACAAAAACTTAAGAAAAGCTGCTGTTATGTTCGCATGAATAGGCAAAAGTTAAAGGGGTTTCAAAAAGAATTATTTTTAGTCCCCGTGGAAGGTTTTTAACAGGGAAGTAAGAGAAACTGTTAAAGAGATGCCAAACTGCGCTTATGTTTTTCTCATCGCGAGAGCCGCTTTGACAATCACCGCCAAATAATGATTGCCCTGAAAAATGTTTATACAAGACTATGTTTCCGTCGATATGATTCAAGAAAAAAAAGAACTGCAACTAAAAACGCCGACCAAAGTGTGTGAAAGACTGTTTATAAGATCCTGCGGACTTTAAAGCAATGTAAACAGTTATGTTGTGATCGGAGTTTAGCACTTCATTTTCGCAGTTGTTACCGAGGTGTTTTTTTAAACCGCTCACGCTCTGGTATCGCACATTTAAAGTATTGTGCTCCGATGCCGTTTGAAAAATCACCTCTGTTCATCTCTGTAGTTTCGCCAATATATTTCCGACCTTAAGCAAAAGTATTTTCCCAGGTCAACGAACAAGCCTTACCTCGATGAAAGGCCGTAACATACCACTTCTGTCTTGCAAATTGTGCAAACCTCGTTCGGGCTGCTTCCCGCTCCTGAGCACGCATCGTAGGTGTGAGATGTAGTCTATAGCCAATAACAGGATGTTGAGTCTTGGAAGTTTGGTATCCGGCGGTACTTGAGGCAAAGTTTTCTGTAATTTTAAATATGCCCTCTTCATATTCTGTGCTCTCACTCTTTCCCGCAAAGCGTTTGCGGACGGTGTATCTGAGCTCCCCTTCCGACGTTTTCTGGGTGTCTGTGGATCAGAATTTGCCTCAATCGGTGTGTGACTCAACCGTCCCATGGCTTAGAGGTATTTACGGCGTGTTATCACCTCGGAGCTTGTTTGTCTTGAGGCCTTGGGGTCCGTCTAGTTAAAGAAGCATGGAACATTATCCTTAAAGACTTGAATACCTCCCAGTTTGAAGACAACGCGTCAGAGAATGTGTACGTGTGTAGCTTTGATAACGGACTTAATTAAATCTTGATAGCAAATGCCGCCTGAAGTTCAGATGTTATCCGGCAATGCTGCTATACTTATTTTCGTATGCAACACTGATTTGCCCGGCTCTTTTTCAAGCGACTTAAAAGACCATTAATTGTCGCAGGCGTTAAATCAACCTAGGGATACCTTGTCGTTAATGAGAGTTTTATTAGGGAGCAATAATTGTCCAATTTAATTGGGAAAACGACGTTTGCAAACTCATGTTGCAAAGGCGAATGTTCAGTACGTTTCATCGACGATAAACGAGACTGAACGAGCTATTTATCGCTAAATATTCTCAACAGCTGCATGGTCTGTGAAAAGTTTCTGTGTAAAAAATAATTGATGACCTTAAAAACTATGAAACCTTTTAAAGGCGACTTCCTGGAATCGGATTTGCTCCGTTACATGAAATTCTTTAGCACTGTAAGATACGCAGATTATTTCATGTATTTTCAGCGGAAACCAAAGTGGATTAGTCTTAAAAGGATAACCTTATCGCGGAATAAACTAGAGCGAACAAATTGATCATGAAAACGCTGTAGACGTAATTACAATGCCTGTCTTGGAGAATGAGGCAAGTGCTACCATCTAATAAATGCATGGATCCTCTGTTTGTGACCTAGAAAGTCTATTTTCGTTTCATTTGTGGCCAAGATAACACAAATTGGTCGCAACCTAACCACAAACGTAAGTACCTGTACATAGAAGAGCCTTGTTTTGGAAGTCAGACTAGTTCATCAACTTGTTCTGTTTAGCTTCAAGAACGAACGGGGTATTTTGATACCTTAAATATGAGACACTGATCTTCTATTTAGGCTGCGCTAAAGTGAGAGATAATCAAGGAATATCGATTGTAAGACTGACGGTGACTGATAAAGGGAAGCCTGCTGATATTTTTCTACGTTTCCTCATTTTCATGTCCGGCTTGGAAAAAAAATGTAGTCTTTCCTCTTCACTTAAGATGACGAGCATGGATTCTTCACGGTAAGTTAACGGAGACATTCATCAAACAGAATCGGTTTTCGCTGATCAACTTGCTTGCAAAGTTAAATTTCCTCTTATTAAAGGGGGCGCTCTTGCAGGAAAAC